>NC_056739.1:494233341-494313341 GCF_019279795.1 Protopterus annectens
GAAGTGACACCCTGACCCCATGTGCAAAATGGGAAAAGGGGTTGAGGATGGATGCTTATAATATTTTTTTTATTATTTTAAATGAAAAGACCACATAACTCTCCACTCATCAGGAGGAGAAGATCAGGATATGATGAAGTCAGGATTCTCTCCCAACAATTTTTTAATCTATACACACCCATGGCTTTCATTCAGCTGTGATGCCTCTTGCAGAGGAGCAATACAGGCTTCCTGTCATGGGAATTAACTCTAATAATACCCAGCAGTTTTTTTTTTTTTTTTTTTGGTGCGAGGGTGCAGAAACAGAAGAATATTAAAAAATTGCGATGAAACATACAGACTCATCCACATATGAATATGTTGCTGTTCACACTTATAGTTAGATAAAAACCCCAAGAGAACAGTTTTTTTTTTTTTTTTAACCAGAACCACACCACACAATTTCAAAAGCAAGTCATACACAACTTTAAAATTCAATTTACAACTGGGAGATTTCAGATCAAATTCAAAAGTTAAAAATGATTGTCAAGATTGCCTTCTTTTGCAAGTCCTAGGTCTTTCAGCTCAACCACTCACTTAAAAGGAAGAAACACATTCATAGCTTTGAAAACATTAAATAAGAAAAATCAAATATAAATCATTTTAAAAACAAACTATTAAAGCAAAGCATAAGCTACTTATTTCTTTCTCAACAGAAAAAACAATCACTGCTACTTAGACTAAGAGCAAACTTTCAGTTTACCCTCACATCTCAATAATCTGCAGGCTTCCCAGCTAAAAGGCATCCTGCTGCACTCATAAGGTAAGGAAAAGCAGTGTCTTCTCCGAAGTCTCCAGGTAACAAAGAAGCAGTAATCCCACACAGCACAAGTGTGTTTTAGCTGAACTATGCCTGGCCTTATAACATTACTGTTAAACCAAAGGAAGCAGTGCTATCTGAAGTTTAAACACCCAAACTATCATATCAGACTTCAGGCTGGAATCCCACAGAAAGCTCTCTGTTTTAATTGGGATGTGCTCTGAAGATCTGGATCATAAAGCATGTTTTCTAAGATTAAAAATACATTTGTTCTTGCCTTGGCTTTTTATTTCTGATCTTTTTTTCTTACCTATCAGATGACACTGTTTGCACTCCTGCTTTATACATACTATGATCAGAAGACAATGGGAATATTACTATCAGGTAGAGACCAGTAACCAACCACATCTTTACATGGTCACACTAACCTTGGTGAAACCCAGTCACACCAACATGACATGGCCTAATATGTCAGGCTATAAACTATTCACTTTTTTTTTGTTTCATCTGCGTGCATTTCTGTCGTCTTCCTTGATCTGATGGTTCCATTCCCACTGCTGACACATTCCCACTACAATGCCCTCTAGGACTTTTCCAAATTAGGGACCAGACTGACAGCAGATGTAGTGTACCTTATCCCAGACCCAACACTGTTATCATTCATGGTGTTAGGGCATTCCAATAGCAGACACCTGAGTTACTGCCAGTCATAGTGATCCTGACACTATCATTCACGGTGTTTAGAGCATTCCAATAGCAGACACCTGAGTTACTACCAGTCATAGTGATAACTGCATTCAGATGATAGCTACCTCACTGCCTTATTCATGACCCATTCATGTCACAAGACGTTAGGTCAGTCAGAAGGCAGCTGACTTGGTGCTTTATCTGTAGCCCTGCACCCTTACATTCATGGTGGTCAGGGCACGAATATGGTTGCTACAGTCATGATGATTAAGGCACTCAGATGGAAGCTATCTTAGTGTTTTATCCTTTGCCCTGGACTGTTACAGTCATGGTTATTAGGCCACTTACATGACAGCTGCATCTGTGGTGACTAGGACACTCAGATAGCAGCTAATTCAATACCTTGTCAAAGACTCTGCATTGCTACAGTCATGTACAATACATCAGTCTGGCAGTGGCTGTCTCAGTGTCTGACCTGTGACCTTATATGGTCATAGTCTTTGCAGTATAAATGTAACTGGTGTCTAATGAAAGGACATGGTCAGCTGAAAAATCCTTGCAAATACAGTGATACAAGAAGTAAGTAAGCAAATTCAGGACAATAATGTCTGATCCCAGTTTCTGGGAAAGTCATGGAAAAATTAAAAATACTTTTATGGGGGGTGGCGTAGTATAGTCTTGAAATGAAAATGCATAACAGTATGATAACGAGTACAGAGTCTTACTGAAGAGGGCCCTTGAGCCCAGGCAGATAAAGCTCTATGAGTGCTTATAGTTGAAGCAGGCAAGAAAAGATGACTGGATGGGATCAACTCCAGGTGCTGACTGCTTATATGACACCAGACGGTCTAGTCTGACTGTTCTCACTTTGTACCTAATGAAATAATAAAGGCCTAACCAGTGAAGGCAACTACTACACATGTGCGCACACACACACACACACACACACACACACACACACACACACACACACACACACACACACACACACACACACACACACACACACACACACACACACACACACACACACACACACACACACACACACACACACACACGCACACACGCGCGCACACACACACACACACACACACACACACACACACACACACACACACACACACACACACACACTCTACTGTGTAGAAAATAAGGCAGAAATAGAGTTTGTAAGTACTCTATGTCAGACCATGTCTTGTTATTATTTACAATCTACTTGCAAAATTCAGTCTCTTGAGTATTCTTAAGAAATGTATTCCGGTAGGCTAGTGTAAATCTTTGGTAAACTGTTTTTTTCTAATGTACTCAGAGGTGTATTATCATCTTCCTCCAGAGTGTGTCAGGCAGTCTTCCAAACCAACTGTAAAAGTATATTCTAAAGTTCAAAAAAGACCTTGTTGTGAAACAAGGGCTATTCATGACCTGTATTAATAAAATTTTATTTTTATTTATTTTTTTATTTTTATTTTATTTTATTTTATTTTACATTTGCTGACCAGGATAGTCCGACTGGAATCATGTTCATTTTCAGCAGAGGCCCGGGCAGAAAAGCTCCAAGACAAACAGCAACAATTAAAATAAAAATGAAGACACTTTACAGATTTGATATTTACAAAGACAGAATAAGAATTTCACTGGTAAGGGTTAACCCTTGGATAAAGTCAGGAGAGAAAGAAGATTAACAGTAACTTGACTAAGAATTTATTTACATATGAGGTATGAGTTAGCCAGGCTTGTTACAGTGGGAAAGCCAGTTTAGAGCCAGATGTTGTTTGAGTCTGGTTTTAAATTGAGTTAGGGAGGAGAGCAATGTAATTTCAGCTGGCAGTAGGTTCCAGACTCTGCCAACAGTGTTTGCAAAGAGGGAGTCACCAGCTACATTGCTAATTTGATAGTTTGAATTAGTAGTTTGAGGATCAAAGTAGTCTTGAATTGCTATAGGGGGTAATAATATTTCTAAGGGCAGGTGTATTATCTGGATTTAGGAGGATTTTCTTGGCCACAACCAGAAGGGTAAATTGGATAAGACAGGGAAGTTCTAGCCACTCAAGTTGTTTAAGGTTGGTGCAGTGATGTGTTCTAAAAGGCAGGCCAGTGGCAAACCTGGCAATGTGATTGTAACAGATTAATAGTTTGTTAAGTACAGACTTATTTAGATTAGAAAGAAGGGGGGAAGCATATAGTAGGATTGAGAGTAGGTGTGAGTGGGCAATGGCAATCTTAGCTGGAGGGGTTAAGAAGGCTTTTATTCTGTATAGTGACCCAAGTTTTTTATTGATGGTCTTGATCACTTGATTAACGTGTAGGTCAAATTTTAGGTTGTTATCAATAATGACACCTAGTAGTTTTGTAGAAGGGTCAGGGGAGATAATTGTCCCATCTTTTGCTTTTATGGTGAAAGTAAAAGTTATAGACCTTTGTGTGGGTGAAAATAACAGCATTTTAGTTTTTTTGGGGATTTAGTAACAATCGACGTTCAGAGAGCCAGTTTTCTATAATATTAAAGGTGGACTGGGTAGCAAACCTCAAGTCTGCAGGAGATGTAGCTGAGCAAATAAGGGTGGTGTCATCAGCGTATTGGATACAATTAACATTAGGGATGACAGTATGTAGGTTGTTAATAAAGATGGAAAAGAGAAGGGGCCCAAGTATGGAGCCTTGTGGGACTCCAAGGGTGGTAGGTAACAGGATGGAGAGCTTGTTCTGCCAGAGAACAGCCTGCTGCCTCCCACTGAGGTAGGATTTAAACCATTGAAGGGCTTTAGAGTTAAGGCTATAAGTCTGCAGGGTGTGTATCAACAGTTGATGACCCACCATGTCAAATGCCTTGGAAAGATCCAAGAAGAGGGCTGAGGATATTCGATTATTGTTATGGTTGTTATTGATAGTATTGGTAAAGGCTAGTAGGGTGGAGGTCATGCTGTGGTGTGGACGGAAGCCATGTTGGGTATCGGCTAGGAGGTGATTCTGGATTAGGTGGTGCATGAGTTGTTTTTGTATACATTTTCCATGATCTTTGCAAGTGGAGAAAGTATGGCTATTGGTCTATAATTGGAGAATTCAGTGGAGGAACCTCCTTTATGTAGTGGGATTACGTAGGATGTTTTCCAGATAGTGGGAATTTTAGCCTCAGCTATGGTACGATTAATTAGTATAGAAACTGGATAGGCAATAGCATCAGCTGATTTTTGAAGGTATTCGGCAGGGAGTTGGTCAGCGGAGAGTATGGTGGGTTTGAGTTTTTTGATTAAGTTGCAAATACATGAATTAGACACTGGTTGGAAACTGAAAGAGTAAGTTTAAATGGGTGGCACTATCAGGGTTGGAAGAGCTAGGAGGTAACTGGCTGGCTAGAGCTTGAATTGTCTCAGTAAAGAAGTGGTTAAAACTGTTTGAGACGTCCTCAGGGGATTTATCACTAGTAGCAGCTGGGATAGGGGTAGATGTTTTACCAGGGTGAAGCAGATTATTCAGATCAGCCCAGAATTTCTGAGGGTTGTTCTGGTTGGCTGTCTGCAGATTACAGTAGTACTGTTTTTTGTCATTTAAGATGGATCTTTTAGTTTCATTCCTAGCTTGTTGGCAATTAACATGATCATGGGGGAGTTTAGTGGACCGCCATCTGGCCCAGAGCTTATTTCTGTTGTTGATTTTTAGTAGAGACATTTTAGAAAGCCAAGGTGCAATTTTAGCTTTAGTTCTCTTAAAGCAGGCAGGTGCGTGCCAGTCAAGGATTTCAAGAAATTTGTTGTTAAAATATGCAACTGCATCCTCCAGAGGGAGGTGTATTAGCATCGACCAATTGCAGGAGTTAAGTTCCTGCTGAAATTTGGCAGGGTCAATGTCATTTTTGTTTCTGACTTTTCTGAGTAATGGTATTTGTGGATTAATGGCTTTTTGTTTAACTATATAAGTGAGAAGGTGGTCACTTAGGTCAACGGGGAGGGTACTGGCAGTGTACAGTTGGGGGTTACTATTTATGAGCACCCAGTCGAGTATACTATCTTTTTGATTTGGTTTACCCAGTCTGGTAGGGGTAGTTATGATTTGTAAGAATGCATGTAGGTTAATGTGGGTAGTAGGTGACACTAAGGAGCAGGTGCCCCAGTCTATGTTAAAGTTTCCAAACAGCAGGGTTTCTTGGGGGTAGTAACATGAAAGCAAGTGTAGGGTGTCTTCAAGTGTGGTTATATTATTACCCAGGGGGATATACATGCAGATTATGTTTATGCATTTACTTTTGTTAAGTTGCAGTCTGGGGGCAAGGATTTCTGAATTATTAATCTGAGGTGGTTGATTAACATTTATGATTACGTTCAATTCAGATTTATAGAGTATTGCTACCCCCCTTCCTGGAATCACGATCCAACCTATGTATGTTATACCCAGGTGGTAACACTTCATTATCAGTAGTGTTGGCTTTTAACCAGGTCTCAGATAAACAGAGAATCTCAGAGGGAGTGGACAGCCAATAGTGCATGCACTTCATGTATTTTGTTATTAATACTCCTAATATTGAGATGACAGGCCAGGAGAGAGTTAGTGTTTAAAGTTGTATGGTTAAGGTTGCAGGTAATAGGGGTATTACTATTAGATGTGGAAGGGCCTGGGTTGGGGTGGATGTCCCCACTGAGAATAAGGCTGGGACTATACTTAATGATGAGCTTCAGGAGTTTGTTTAAGAGTTTGTAGTATTGCTTAGATCTAGAGCTAATGTGCCAAGGATTAGTATGCTGGAAAAGAGAACAAGTTGTTGAGTTTGACCCTATGGTATTAGCATGACTGTAGGAGGAATGTTGTATAGTTGGAGTTATAGTATGGCCTTTTTGGTACTGATAACCAGTAAGTAATTAGTTTTCGTAGAAGGTAAGCACATAAGTGACCAGCAGAATAGGTAGTAAGGAATAGTATAACATTGTGAGAGAAGGTGTATGGTTTTTAGGATTTAAAATTTACAAGACAGAATATCAGAGATCAGAAGGTAAGTATAGAGGTAGTAGAATAAGGTGGAGAGAGTATAATTAGGAGAGGACCTGATGGGAGGATTGGGGTAGGGTGGGTGGAGAAAATTGGTGCTGCGGATAGGATATTGTAATAGGGGTGCGGTTGTGTACCTATAAATGTAGCGGTACTAGGGGCGGTTGGAATTTGGGGGCAGGGAGAGGAGCGGAGGAAGCCTGAGTGCAACGAGGGCGAGCGGAGCAGGGCTAACACTGTGTACATGTATATACTTAGGGATATACTTAGGTTTTGGTAGGTATGGGAAAGAGTTTAGTGTTACTGAAAGGATGTTGTTTAGACAGAGTTTTTTTGCTGCATTTGTACCTCTTTTTTTACACTAATATGCTTTACACTCTTGCAGGGTAAATGTTATCTATAGGTTGTTGGTCAGATTGTATTTTTCAAGGTTATATGTGAGAGGGTAGGGTAGAACTATAATATACAGGGTTTAGTTATAATTATTCCAAGAGAAATAATGGGCAGCTAGTATAATTATAAACAGGGGAACACATTATTATGGGGGCAGATCATCAAAATCATCATCATCATTATCAACCCCCTTTTTTCCCCATATTGAGCACAGGGTTTGGGTGTCACATTAGCTGTTGCAATCTCTCATGACCCCATACCACTTTTCTACCTTCTCTAACAGTCATGCCTGGCTGTAGCAGGTCTTAACTCACACAATCCATTCATCTCATTGTTGCATGTCCTCATTTCCTCTTGCCTTCTTCCCAAATCTTCTATACCAGACTGTCTTCTGCTTTCCTGCACATGTAACCACACCACTGTAATCTGTTCTCTTTGACCTTCTCTGCAATTAGAGCTAATTGGGCTTCTGCAATAATGTCCTCATTTGTTTGTCTGTCCCATTTCCATCACCTCTAGCTTCCTCAGCTGCCCTGCCTTTACTGCCCAGGTTTCTGTACCATAAGTAGTACTGTCCAAACCATTGTTTTGTACACCTTACTTTTCAGCTCCTCTGACTCTAGCTTTGACCTCCTCATTCAGACTTCCCTTCTCTTCAACCACCCCTCCCTTATACTTGAAGCTGTTAACTAGTTCCACTATTTTCCCTTCTATCTCAATTCTTCTGATTCCCTCCCCCATTTGCTGCCATTGCAACTGTTTTATCTGTACTCACTTTCATCCCATATGCCTTCAATTTTGCATTCCATTCCCCTATCTTTTGCTGAAGTTCTTGTAATGTCACATAATCTGCATAAAGCAGCATTGTTAAGTTGCCCCTTCCAACCAGTTTGCTAATGTAGTCCATCACAAGCAGGAACAGCAGAGGGTTCAGAGCTGAATCCTGATACACATCTACTTCTACTGGGAACTCCTCTGTGAGTCCAAACACTGTTTGCACTTGTGTCATTATTTCATTGTACAGAGCATGCACTAATTCTACCAGTGTCTTCAGGAATTCAAACTGTTGCAGTACTGCCCAAATCTGCTTTCCTGGGACCCTATCATATGCTTTCTTCAAGCCTAGGTATGCCTAGTTGGACCCTTTCCTCATTCTCAACTACCTATCTAACGTCAAACATTGGGTTGGTTGTACTGCATTCTTATCTGAATGTGACTTGCTCACTCCCATCTTACTTTTTATTATTCTGTGTATTTGTTAATCAATCACCCCCTCTAGCACTTTCATGTAGTGTGACAGGAGTTTTGATACCTCTATACAGTTGTGAATGTCCCCTTTGTTCATGTACATTGATACTAGAATGCCTATTATCCATTTATCTGGACTACACCTTTATCTCCATACTGCTATAACTATTCTCTGGAGCCATTTCTTCCATAATTCACCAAACATCTTGATCATGTCTGCCATGACCTCATCTGAGCCTGCTTTATTTCCTTGACTTCATTTTCCTTAGTACTGTTCTCCTCCTAGGGTAGGCACTTCTTCTTTCACTGTAGGCTGTGTCTGTGATAGTACAGCTTTTGCGGGTTTTTCTTCAGTCCTGTGGACTGGTGAGCAAATTGCTGCAGGCATCCATTACATAGGGTGTGTGATTATCTGCTTTATCTTTCTGTCTTTGCCTTGTAGCCTCATAGAGTTTCTTTATGCAATCTGCTGAATCACTTTCCAGAAGCTGGTAAAGTAACTGATGCTTTGCTCTTTGCTATTGTAGCTCCTCTCTTAGCCTCTTTGTTAGCCATCAGGTAGTCCATCTTATCCTGGTTCATTTTTTCTATCTCTCACTTTTTCCTGCAGTTCTTTCTTTTGTTGACTTCCTGGACTTCTGCATTCCACCACCAGCTTTCCTTACATACTTTACGTCCATACCTGGTTTGGCCACATATCTGTTTTGAGTATTTCCTTGAATGCTTATGCTTTCTCTCCATTCAACTTCCAGGTCTTCATCCTCATCTCCATTGACCTTAGAACCTTCTCTGACCACTGCTTGCAGCTAATTGTAGCAACCTGTGGTTTGTGCTGTGGGCTGAATGATGCGCTGGGGATGATGTTGCAATCGCTGATTCTACCCCAGAGCTCCTTCCCTTACTAATAGGAAGTCTATCTGAGTTGCATGTTGGCCACTCTGAGTATGTGATCTTGTGCCTGTGCCTGTGTCTGTTGATTAACCTTGTGTTGACTACCGTCAATCAATTTACCGATTATAAGTCTAGAATGGTCTCTCATTCTTTACTCCTGTAAACATCTAAGTTTCATTAAGTATTAATATTTTCATGGAATCGGTGTCAGATTTCACTGAGTTGTTTCTGCTGCAGTAACTTAATTTATTCAATTGTGGAACATTCTTAACTGTTAATGTAGTGCACATGTTTTTATCTTTATTTAAAATGAAAATAAATATAATAGATATGCATATAGTCCCAAAGAGATTCCATCCATTTTAAATACAGCTTGCTTATGATAAAATAAAATATGATATTTTTAATCTTCTTGTCATCTACTGACCATCATGTAATCTTGTTCATGGGATGCTAAAACTCTTGCTTGAAAAGTTAGACTGCAGGGAAAGAGCAGAAATGAGCTCCTTAGCAAATCAAAGCAAATGTTTCCTTTCCATAGAAATAGGAATAGGCAAGACGTTCTTACTGTGTTCACTTTTCCTGAGAAACTTCCTGGAAAATTACTCCCTGACTAATATTCACAACAAACTACAGCACACAAACTCATTTATCATCCAGAAAAATGCCCTGTACTACAAAACTTATTACTACACTACTGTCCAGCATGGGACCTCTGTTCTAGTAACAATTTTTTATTACTTACAATTAAGTCAAATAATGTTGCAGAAGACTCACTCTACTCCCAACACATTGTTAAACTCTGGAATACTATCCCTATACAAATAAAACTCTGACAAACTCAATAGTTTTAAACCACTGCTTAAACAACATCTTAACCAATTCTGGTCCTGTACATGCTCATCACAAGGTCAAAACTTTGTGTTCACTGTAAGATACTCTCCAAATACTTTCATTAAACGTAATATTCTCAACCTTTTACTGAAATGACAAAACAGTTTTTATACATAACTGCTGCCTGTACAATCCATTAAGTTGCATGTGTGCTTTCTCTTTAGTAACTTCCACCTCTGTAAAATCTTAGAATGTATAAATGTAACTACTGTTTGTGTATAAATGTAAATAGAAATGTAACTACTTTGTGTTTGACTGGAACTTAGTATAATGCAATGCAAATGGACCTTTTGTTCCTGGGCCTCCACTGAAAATGGGTATTACCCAGTCAGACTTTCCCGGTAAGCAAAGACAAATAAATAAATAAATAAAATGGCCAACTCATAGAAACCGTACTCATCCCAAAGTCATGTTCCCTATCCTGGCTGAATGAAGAACCTTCACCACCCCCCCTACCCCAGAGACTGGCAAGAATGGTTCTCCCTTGTTCCCCACAGCTGGAGAGGATGTGGGTGTAGGTGCAACACCAGAGGGACACAGGGAAAAAGATGAGCAGTCTGAGGCAACAACAGCAGTCACAGGAAAGTCACCCACCAGTGTCTAAGGCAAAAAAAGGAGTCAGCCTGAAAATCAAATACTCTTTAACAACTTTCTTCTTCCTCTTCTTCTTCTTTTGGACAGCGGAAGATAAAACTATAGAGACCAATAGCTGCTCCATAGGTTAGCCAAGAAAGACAACTCAAAGACAAACAGAGAAGTCTGAATGAGTCAGTAAAAGGAAATGTAGAGAAAAAAATAGTGCTGAAGTAAAGAAACCACTTACATGTCCACCACAATATCCTGCCCCAAATGCACAAACCTACAAGTCTATAGGAAAATTCTGTCAAAAGGAAGAGCTTTTTAAACACAAAAAAATCACATAACCATTTACATACAAACATCCTTAAAAATAACAGCAACCCCAAAAATGTTCAGTTTCAAAGCAAACAAAACATTTTAGAGAGAAAAACACAAGTTTTCCTCAATTATCAATTTTAATTGAAGGGTTTTCCCAACTGAGAACTTATCTTTCCAGCTATAAAGGATCGCTAAAAGACATACAGTTCCACTAGGTCCACCAAAGAAGCGCTCTTCGGCTGCAAAAATGATCTAAATCTTTTGGTATTTTGTCTTTATATTGGAGCTATTCTCAAACTCCTGACAGGGCATGTGTCTTCCACATGCTCCTGACAGAGCATGTAGATGGCATACTTAAGCTTTGAAAGCTGAACAGTCACTGGGTCAGGACACAAATAGCTTAAGCTTCTGCAACAGTGATATAAATGTTGAACTGGCAGTGGCTTGCATGAGGGAGCTGGGCTAGTAATGACTGTTAGAATGTTTATAGGGGATGTACCTGGTTAGTAATATTATGTTCCATTGCTGTTCTGTGTGACCTACTTGTGTGAATGCATTATACATATGTTCAAGTGCATTTGGACTGCAACCATGACAACATGCACCAGAAGGTATATTTTTATTTTATTTTATTTTACATTTAATCATTGGGGTACAACACCAGTCAAGCAGGGACAATTACAAGCTCAGTCTGCTTTGTAATAAACAACAAATCAATGCAAAAAGAACACACCAATGTACACTGAATACAACAATAAAAGCAGTAGTATAGTAAGCAATTTTGAATATATTACTCAGTAATGCAGCATAAACAGTACTGTGACAAGTACAGTTAGTGCGCTTTACATGTGTAGACAGTCAGAAGCTGCTGAGGTAGCAAAGGCAAAGTTACTATGTACGCATGTACAGAAACATTGGGCTATACAGTGATTAAGTGAAGGTTACAGTGATGTTGAAGTAATGAGCACAAAAATAGGATGGCTTTTCTTTTGTTGCATAATATGTCCTTTAGTGTGATATTTCTGTTGTAACTGTTAGAGCTGGGGATCAGAAGAAACAGTAGTTTAAGATTTGGTGATATTTTCTGGCAGGGATTGCCAAAGTTTAGGCCTAACACAGAGAAGCTGTAGTCACGTCAATGAAGTTTAACTGCAGGGTTCTGGACTGTTGGACCTGCACTGGAATGGATCCTAAGGTTGTAGAGTGGGATTGTTGTGATGAATTTCATTGTGTGTGGCAATGGGGTGTCTTGGTTGAGTAATTTGAAGAGTAGGAAGATCTGTCTTCTACTAGTAGTTATTTGGCTTTAGACAGGGTGACAAAGTGATGTTCCTGCTACTGCTGCCCATATGCCATGCAAATAATTAGCATGAAAGAGTATGTGTGCCATATGGTGTTGGAAGTGGTGCATGTGTTCCAGTCTATATTATTGTTATGTTTTCATAGGTTCCAGTGGTACAGGATCCAGCACAACAGGTTGCATATGCCTGATATCGGCAGGTCACCTGTGGCTGATGATGAGGATGGCACCAAGCACAAGGCATAGTCAGATGACACAGTAGCAGAGGCAGCAGTGCTAACTTTGGAGGGCATGCACACATCCTCCAGCTATGAGATGACTGTGAAGAAGCAGGATGAACATCTGGCATCCTCTGTGTTTAAAACCAGGCATCTTGTCTATGTTAGTCCCACCCAAGCCCTGCCCAAGCTACACAGGAGTCATTAACACAAATAGCATCAGTGAGACACACTGCATCCGAGCTGTATGCAACCACTATAGGTGAGAGGAGTGTAGTTGGCCACTGCTGTCATAACTGCATTTCATTCCCTCGCCTGAATATTAGCTTTGATCATCAATCAGCAGATGTGTAATTCAGTGATCCAGGCGCAAGCAGCCACTGCACCTACCATGCCTAACGTATTGACAGTACTGCATGGCCTGTGTGCGAACTTGTAACCAGTGTTGGGACTGCAGGGTATCCTGCACTGCATGTATTGATATGGGATATAGGGACCAGGAGCAGACAAGCTTGCTGAGGGCTGTGATGGCTAAGATGACAACCAGTGGTAGATCCATTCAGATATTGGCAAATATCCACTATGCCAGGAAAGAGGCCAGATGCACAGTACATAGTCATAATCCAGGCACACACAGATAGCACAAACTGTTGCAAACATTTCATCAGTGCCACCTCTGACCATTAGGTTCATAGGTTCATAGGTAGGTAGGTAGGTACTAGGCTATCGGCCTGAGGGCCAAAGCAAGTCTAGCTGAGAGCGTATTGGCTTCCGCCACCCATGTATTGTTATATTCTTGCCCCTCTATCAAGCAGTGCCCCAGACTTAATCCCAGGGGTGAACTTCCTATCACCCATCCACTTATCAAGGATTTTCCTGAATAATGATAATGATGAGCTCTGCTTGATGTGGATGGGAATTTTGTTCCAGAGCATGGGAAGCCTCTGGGACAAGAATTTATCCCACCAGCATGTCCTATTTATTGATGTGGTGAGGTTTAGGTCTTGAGAGTGTGTGGCTCAGGGAGACTGGGATTTCTTCAAGTGGAGCATGTCCAGCAATTCTGGGTTTGACATAGCTTTGTATGTCAGACAGAGGTCTCCTCAGAGTAAGCGGTATGCGACCAAGCAGAGTTTGAGTTTCTTGAGCCAGTCGGCATAGGGCAATTGTTTGAGGCCAGCAATCCTCTTGGTGAGGTACTTTTGGGGCCTCTCAAGTTGTTGTAGGTGTCTTGTGAGGTACTTCCCAAATGGGGCATTGTATTCAATGAGGGGTCTTATAAGTGATGAGTAGAGGGGAACGATGACTTCCTTATTCCTAGATGCAAGCCCTTTTATGATTAAGTGGGCCATGTATAAAGATTTTCTGACCCCTGTGGCAATGTGGTTATCAAAGGAGAGGTTATTATCCACTTGGGTGCCAAGGACTCTTATCACACTTCCTGTGTTAAATGAACTTCCCCCTATTTCGTAATTCATGGATACCGTGTTTTTACCAAAGCTGATAACAATGTACTTTTTAGCATTTAGCTTGAGGCCATGATGTTGACACCAGGTGTCTGTCTCAGTAAGGCCCTTTTGCAGGATGTCTACGTCAGCAGGGGAATCGATAATGGCACCTAGTTTGCAGTCATCTGCGAACTTGGTTAGCCATAGATCCTTGGTGTTTGCTTGCACTTCAGGGAAGTATATACCAAACAGGAGGGTCTATATTAGATCAGCGAATGCTTAAACGAGCGAACACTGATTGATTGACCTTATTTTAGCGAAAGTGAAAAATATCGAAGAAGCAGAAACTCAAATTTTTTCCTAGGGAAAGAATTTGGTTGTCCGTTTCTGTTGCTTCGGTATTTTCAGTGCTGTGGTGGAAAGTTATGGGTCGGATTCAGGTAAGTGTGCGATTGTGTGGATGTGAGTGTTAGAGTGGTTTAGGTGAGTTAGGGTTAGGGCTCAGGTTAGGTATGTGTGCGATTGTGTGGACATGAGGGTTAGGGCAGATTTAGGTGAGTTAGGGTTAGGGAGCGGGTGAGGTGAGTGTGCGATAGTGATGGACCTTAGGGTTTGGGTTAAGGTAAGTGGATAGGTAGTGGTGTCTGCATAGTTTAGTGTAGGGTTAGGTGTCAGATTTTAGGTGTATGTGGGTGGATTTCTGTTTGTTTGGTGTGCTTGTGTTGTGTGTATGTGTTTTGGATCAGCGATTTTTTTCCCTACGAAAAAAATCGCTGATCTCACAGTTCGAGATTGTTCGCTTTTTTAAGCGTTCGCTGATATAATATAGACCCAAACAGAAGGGGTCCCAAGACTGAACCCTGGGGTACACCACTTGTCACTGGTTTGGAGTTGGATCTGGAGTCTGCAACTCTTACCGTGTGGGTTCTGTCCATGAGCCAGTTGGCCACCTATCTCGTGACATAAGGGTTTATGTTAAGGTTGATGAGTTTATCTATGATTTCTGAATGAGGGATAGTGTCGAAGGCTTTAGTTAGGTCCAGGCAGACTGTGTACACTACCTTGCCCTCGTCTATGGCCTTAGTAGCTGTTTCAAAGTCTACTAGGTTTAGGAGACATGACCTACCTTTTACAAATCCGAACTGGTTAGCATCCAGAGTTTGGAGGTTACCAATGTCTTTGTTTATGAGTTCCATGATAACACACTCCATGGCCTTGCAGACCAGGCTTGCCAGGCTAATAGGTCTATAGTTCCCGGGGTTTGTGGGGGTTCCTCCTTTGTGGAGTGGGATAGCCATTTCTGAGCGCCATTCTGTGGGCACATAGCCTGTGGTAAGGCTTTGATTGAACATAGATTTTAAGTGGGGGGCTAGTTCATTTTGGAGTTCATGCAAGATGCCGCCTGGGATGTTGTCCGGTCCCACGGATGCTGTGTTTTAGAGAGTGCCATTTTTACCTGTGTGTTTGTGATTACCAGGGATTTACAACCATCTGATATAGTTATAGGCCCTTTGGGGGGTGAGGGGGGAGTAAATTTGTACTGAACCTATCCGCCAATATGTTGGCAATATCAGTTGGCTCTGTATATTTTGTGCCATTCTGTTGTAGCTTGGTGCAGATCTGGGTGTTGCTATGGAGGTTCTTGACAGCTGAAGAATGCCTTGTAGTTGTCTTTGGAATCTGTGGCAATTTTTCTTTCAAAGTTAGCTTTGGAGGATTTTACAAGGGATCTTAGTTTCTTACTGAGGCCCATCAGTGAGTTCCTCCATACCTGGGTTTTTACTCTCTTTTGCAACAGTTTCTTACTTCTGTTGTAGAGTTTGTTAATGGCAGGGGACCACCAGATCAGCTTCTTTTTTTTTGGAGGATAGCATCTTGGTTTTGTTGGGGATAGCATGATCCATGAACTCATGCAGATGCTTGTAGAGTGCATTTGTGT
Organism: Protopterus annectens; assembly: GCF_019279795.1. NCBI lineage: Eukaryota > Metazoa > Chordata > Ceratodontiformes > Protopteridae > Protopterus > Protopterus annectens. The sequence continues at coordinate 494,249,036 of NC_056739.1, forward strand.
GGGATTCAGCAGTTGTGACTGTATTAACTGTGTTATCCATCTGCAGGGGCATCGTGAAGTTAGTCAACTCAGTTTTGAGTAGCATGAAGTTCACTTTGGAAAAATTTTTTAGAATGGTTTCCTTGTGTGGGGGTGGGGTTGGGATGTGGATATCTAGGGTGATTAGTTTATGGTCTGATCTAACAAGAGAGGAGTTGATCTCGGGCGTTGAGCACCGGTCACCCATGTTGGTGATGACCAGGTCCAGAATATTGTTGCCCTGGTGGGGGTGTTGGCTAGTTGATCCAGGGTGTTAGAGTTAATAAATTCCAAGAATCGTTGAGCAAGGGGGTTATTACAAGAGTAGTTTTCCCAGTTTATGTTAGGGTAGTTGAAATTGTCCATTATTATGGTGTTTGGTTGGACCCTCATTTTTTCCAATGTCTCCAGGAAGGAGGAGTGAGGGTTCTGGGTCATGGTGGGGGATCTATAACAAGCTACAATTTGGAATGCATTTTGCCCTGGGGTTAGTTGCACTTGGATGATTTCAGAGGCATTGTGTTTTGCAACTAGCCTGGAGGTGTGGATGTCATTGATGAATATGGACACACCTCAGCCCTTCGTGTTTTGGTCCGGGTTTTGTGGCCGAAACATGTGGTATGAATTATAGCCTGGTAGTGCTGAGGTGCACTCGGGAGCCTTGAACCAGGTCTCAGTCAATGCATAGATATCGATGTTCTCCATTTTGAGGAGTGCCTCGAGTGAGTGCATTTTGAGGTTTAGACTCCTAGAACTGAGTAACATTGCCCTCCGTTTTTTGTTACCTGTAGTTTTTATGGTGGTGGGTTTGTTTTTTGAGCCTTGCCTAAAAAAGGCACTATAGGGGTGGCAAGAGCCTTGGCCAATATCCTGAATCCCAGGAGTGACTGGTGCAGGCCATCTCTGTCAAGCATGTCATCCCAGGCAGATAGATACTGGATCCCCTTTGAATGACACCAGAAGCTTAGCCAATTGTTGAAGATCATCTTCTTGTACTGCGGTATCATTTTTGGTGAAGGCAGGATGCTCTCAGGGTCATTGTTGCCTCCTTTTTTACGTGTAATCACCCCCATGTTTGTGGCTGATTGTCTTACAGATTCACTGAAGGAACAACCCACTGGGCCAGCCATTCTGGATCCTGCAGTTCCACACCATCCCTATACCCTGTAGCCAACTGATTGCAATGTCTAACCATGGCCATTTGCATGGCTGTGGATGCCAACTATCTTTGACATCCCTATATGGGAAGCCACAACAGGATTCCAGTACAGAATCCTGAAATGCTACCTTATCTATCAGACAGAATTCCTCCAGTCCTGATACTGCAGGGCCACATTATACACTCAGTCAATGTTCACAACATGGAAACTTTACCCAGACTTTGAAGTTCATGATCCCTGACTCCCCCCAAATGTCTAGTCGCATGCATAGCTACCACATCCAATCCACTTCCCATGACCCTTACACGTGTGATAGTGTTGCTGTTTCCAATCACTATGCACCACAGCAACAATGCAAATGGTGATGACGATGCTCTGCACATCACTCTGACCTATGAGTGTAAGTTAAAGTCTGATACACAGTGTGACCAATCAATGCACTATAATGCATTGCCTGAGTGTGTTAATGCATGCATCAGTTTTATTTTATGTTTTCCATTCCATAGTCCATAGTTGTGGACCAGACGCAGCATCTTTGCCAATACCGCTATATACTCTGCCTACCTCTGCCTTGCATGGGGAACCACTGCAAGTGGTTCCTGTGATGACATCTCACCCATCTCCTCTTCCACAGTTCCACTACTGTCACATGTCTCCTAGGAAGTACTGTGATGCTATCTTGTTGGACTTGCTTTGGTGCTACCATATTGTGTAACATGGTACTGATCATGACTATCTTACTGCATGTCTATAGTGCATACTGTAGTGTACTATCAGCTGTCCAAGATCCGAGTAAAGGAAGTGAGCCTCCATAAGTCTAAATACATGTTCAGTGATATTCCATGTCTGTAATGTGAAGTGTTACAAGCCAGCTCCTTCATAGTTTTGGGATTAGGGATGGGGGGTCATCAGCCCTGGGTGCAAGGCATATCCTACATAACCTGCAACACACTACACTGGAAATCATTATTAGTATCTTGGTATTTACATCCATGAGAACAGCATAGCCAGGAATCTGTGACATGTAATTTGCGCACCTACTAAACATATGATTCTATGGAAAGTTAACCCAAAAGAAACACTGGTATAAGCAATGTGCATGTCAAATATGGGAATCACAAAACAACAGACACCCAGCTGGTGCAGAGATATATTTTATATAACATCCTGTGCATTGCGTACTACTTGGAGCTTGATGGAGTACAAGTCTTTTCAGTTGATATACCCAGAATGCCAGGTGGAACAGGTGGGGCCTTTGTGGCAGTGTGGGTACAATCAATGCCTCCCACGACGTCAGGGAATGGGTTATGTCACAGAATGCATGTATAGTGGTGGGTCTCTTCACTGTTGTTTGTGCAATCCAATTATACTTATTTATATGCTACAATTTCACCTCAAGGAACTGATGCAGGATTTGCAAAGCCAATGCCTACATAACAACTAATGTGTACCTCATCAGATGCTGAAAGGACTCTCTAATAAGAACAGTTAATTCTACACAAATCTTCATTTTCACTGGGACAGACATTCCATGCTTCCCAGGGCTGACATTCCAAGCATTCCTCTTGAGACTCTTTGTTCAAACCCAGGTGGCCCTTAGTGCCTCCTTAACCTTCTGCTTCTTGCTTTCTTTTACCACAGGTGTCAACAACGACTTCCCCTGCCTTCTAATGGTGAACTTGACATTTTTCAGATGAATTCTCATTAAACCATTACTTCAGTCTCTGATTGCTATCAAATCTTGCTACAAAACTTTGTTGTACCACTTGTAGGCACCAAGATTTCCTAACTATTCTAAGCCCTTTTAATGATACTGAATATCAGATTTGGATCTTAACAATTCTCAGCTATCAACCTCCTTCATGTATATTTTATAGTTTTTATTTTATTCTACCTGATTCTCCTTTCTTCCATATTAGCCACTAAGGTATGCTCCCTAACCATCGCTTCACTTACATTCCTGCTATAACTTCAAACTCCCTTACCCTTTATTACTACACTCTGGATTTCTGCTAGCACTCTAAATCTGTTCCTCCCAATCAGTGCGTGAACAAATATAAACTGACATGTTTTAATGATGCAGGTTAATATGTGTAGCTTTGAATTGCAGCATTTCAGTAAATAAATTAATGGCATTCAATTCCAAAGTCACAGGTGTCTACAACCTGAACTTTGCTAGTACATCTTCTTCTTTACTCGATGCATATTTCCTGCTTTATGTTTAGGTGTGTCTTTGTATTATTATGTTAGCAGGCACAATTGTAATTGTCAGCATGTTTCCTCTGTATGCTGAAAGTTTAGAGGTACTATATATTATTTGTTTATGTGACTATCATTAGGTTATGTTGCGCTATGGCCCAGGAGGTATTGGCCAAAAAGGGGACTGTGCCAGCCCACTATCCTAGTTAACAAATTCCAAATAAAATAAAATAAATAAATAAGCAAATCTCAAAACTCACTAAGTATTATAATAACATTACCCTCTCTCTTATCCACTCTTAATGTTACTATTTGAAATACTCCTTGCTAATACTATTCCACCGCAATCAACTTCAGACCATTCCTCAACCCCAAACCTTTATTCCACTTACAGATTTCAGATTGCATCAATTAACATCCTCAGAGACACACTACCACATCTAACTTATATTACTAAGTGCTAATTCCTACTGCAAAAAGTCTTATTACAAAGATATGGGTTGGGAGGGTGGCCTAATGGTTAAGTTGTTTGCCTTACAAACACAAGATGCAGGGTTTGAGTCTCACAAGGGATAATTGGCTAGACTTAAAATGGCTCACAAGGGCAGTTAGCTTAGTACTAATCTATGAACCTATGAACATGTCAGCTGAATGCATGAATTAAAAAAAAACTTATTATACTAAAATCCAAGTCTTCAGTACTGGTATACAATAATGCCAACCTGCTAAGAATCAGACTTGACAATAATGTTACTAAATATCGATAGCATCAATAACAATTGATCTAGCCTAGAAGCTTGGCTGGTTGCTAAAATGCAATAGATATTAGCAATAACTAAGTCTTAACAAAAGTCTGATTTCTGTTCTTCAACCTATACAGGCTCAAACTATGATACAGGAAAAAGAATCAGTGGGGTAAGTGCTGATGTTCATCATACTGATCGCTGCTGTAGTAGCCTTATTAATATGGGTTATATACTGAAAATAATATAACAGCCGGCCAACTTCCAAAGCTTCAGGACACCTTACAAAAGCCCAAACTGTCAGGCAACTCAAACTGAGCTGACAAAGACAAATTTGGGCACAAAGCCCTTCAGAGCTTTACTGCAACCAAAGAGTACACTCCTCTGAGTCTTTTGAGGATTGACAGATGAATTGTGCTTTACCATGAATCCAAAAGGAACCACAAGAATGAACGACCCGGAATAGTACACAAAAAGGAATCCTGGTCCCAAACATAAAGGACACTCCGTTTAATTAAATAAATTACATACAAATAAAAAATAAGCACTTTCATTTTAACTAATATTAAACTTCATCAGACAATTCAACAATTATTGGTCCATACTTTTAACCTTTTATTAAAAGTCACATGATTCATAATACCCAACCAATTTGCTTCAACAACCACCCACTCCAAATAGCCACACTTAAGTTAAAACAATCATTTAAAAAAAACATACTAGTAAGTGTTGTATTGAAAACATGACAATTAATATACTTAAATTAATTAATTAAAATATTCTCCTAAGAACCTAAAGGAAAGAAAATATTATATTTTTGATACTATACTAGGCTGCTCATTCAGCCCTGGCCAGCAATATGCATTCCAGTATATCTGCCAAAAAATTTCTCTTACTTCAAGCTTAACCTTCCATGGACCACCCCTGAGGTCCATATATATATATGTGCTCCAAAATTGAAAATTTGAAAGTATGATTTGGGTGATCCACATCATGCTTATATAGGCATTAGTCTCCTTACCTTTTTTGATTTCATATACATGTTCTTGTATTCATTCACAGAACCTCCTTTCTATTTTCCCTATATAAAAAGCCTTGCATTGTTCACAAAGTGTCACATATACTATGGATTTTGTTTCACAATCCCACAATGAGCAAAAATGCATGGCAAACAAGCTGAGTAGGACCAGGGTGACCCTCATGAATGGGGAGATCCATCTCTTTGTATCTTCTATGAACAAGCAACTGGGAAGATCTGTTCATTGACTCCATGCAAGAAGGCCTGGAAGACAGATGCTTTTTCTTTTCCTTGGACAGGAATGTTCTTGCATACTTTATCACCCCTGGCACTAATTTCCAGGATACTTTTGAACCAGGCAACCACGGTTCTCCCATCTTTTGGAAATGAGAACAGGCAATTACTACAAGCTTCCCCCATCATCAGAATTGACTGCCCGGACAATAGGGTCTTAATTCCTTTTAGGCACCTGTTTACTGAGGATGTGCAGCTGGTAGTAATGGAGACAAAAGGCCTGCTACTAGAAAATCATATATTGACAAATGGAAAGGGTTTTCTTGTTGGTGCCAGCAACATAAGTAGCACCCATTCACAGCGAGCTGTTCTCTAGTTCTACAATATTTGTGTGAATTACTATCCTGTGGCCTTTCTTATTCCTCTATCAAGGTTCATTTATCAGCCATTTCAGCAGATCTAGCCACGGATCCTCCTCTTTAAATGCAGTTTCGTGTCAAAATGTTTCTGAAAAGGGTTTTGCATAAGAAGCTTCAAAGAATAATGGTGGCCCCTCCTTGGGATCTTAATTTTGTGTTACAGAACTTACACTTGCTCCATTTGCACAGGCTAATCTGGCTGATTTGAGCTTCTTAACATGGAAAACAGTTTTACCGAATGCTCTAACCTCTTCAAGAAGAGTATCTGAGTTGCATGCTCTTATGGTGAGTAACCCTATCGCATTTTTCATAGGGATAAGGTTTCTTTGAGAACCAATCCTTCTTTTATGCCTAAAGTGGTATCTGGATGTAATTTAAGACAAACTATCTGTCTCCCCATTTTCTTACCTGAATCTAAAACTGAAGGGAAAAGGATATTCTATACCTTGGATGTTCACAGACAACCCAGATACTATCTTGACAGAATTAAATCTTTCAGATCTTCAAATCATCTGTTCATCTCTTGTGATGGTAAGAAGGGATAACCTGTGTCAAAACAGACTATACCAAATAGTTGTCTAAGGCTATTACTTTTTGTTTTACCCACCACAACAAAACTATTCCAGGTAGGGTCAAGGCCCAATCTACCAGGGCCTTTGTTTCATCTATGGGTTTTTAGAAAGGGTTGGATTCTAGATGTATTCTAAAAGACACTACTTGGCCCTCTGTACATACATTTACAAAGCACTATAAACTTGACTCCTTCTCTTGGTCCAGATCAAGCTTTGCTAGGACTACTCTCTGGGGGCTCCTGGACTCTTCTCCTTCCATCTCATAAATGTAATTAGCTATAGCAATCTGCCCATATAGTTAAGGCTATTGCAGCAGTGATCAATATGATGAACATAGTACAGTTGTGTAAGTTGAATTTACCATAACAGCAGATATACAAATGATCACTGCTGCAGTAACTTCTCCCTCGCTCCATCCCCCTTGTTTTTTGGTGTGTTTTTTATGCCAGGGCATGGACATTTATTTTTTGTTGTTCCTAGCATTGTTCTTTCAGGCCTCAGCCTCCTTCTCTTTTCTGGCAGAAAAGCTCTGAAGGGCTTTGAGCCCAAACTTTTCTTTTAATCAGCTCAGCTTTAACTGTCTGACAGTTTGGGTGTATGGAAGGTGCCCTGAAGCTTTGGAAGCTGGCCAGCTATTAAATCCTTGGCAGGATATAACCCAGATAGCTAAGTCTTCTGCAGCAGTGATCAGACGAACATTTATTATTACAATAAGTTTACTTACACACTTTAAACAAGAGTAGCTTTTACATAGACATTATTAAGATTACTAAGGTCAAATCCAAGAATGGCAAAACCCTGTTTTTATGTTCATCTCTTGCTAGGCAAGCACAAACATTTATGTATTGGATCTGTATGTATAACCCCGACTAACAACACTTCACTTGAAAGAGATATTTCCTTTAGATTTCAAAAACAATACTACCCTACAAGGTGATTTCAACAGAAATTTAAGAGACTGCAATGGAAAACACTTGAAAAGAACTGCACAATAGCAAGGTTTATGGCAAGTACTACATCTACTCACTGTACTAAACCCCATTACTGGTAATAACTCAACCCTTGATCTTATAACTAATATAAAGCATAGGTGTCTGTAGGCCAATATGCATTACCCAATAGTCTAAGTGAGTGCTACCCTGTTGCCTCTACTTGCCTCTACTTGATCATTCGGGATGTTTAAAAAAAACATTTCAGACACTTTCTGAAAGCTCTAGCCCAGAAAGTAAAATTGACAACCTTACACATGCATTTTGATGGGTTGCCTAATAAAACTGAAAAAGGACCCAATATAGCTGTAAATGACTTATTAAGTAGACATATCTTTTTACAAGATTCTCTTTTCCCTCTAACATGCAAAAGACTTAGAGGACAGAAATGTGCCTTAAAAACTAATAACATCAATGATCTAATGAAACAAAGAGATCATATATGGAAACATTGGAGACAAACCCATCTAATTCTCAAGTTCACCAAATATATCTGGATTTCAGAAAAAGATCTAAAATTTCAACTAATATGGTCAAAGGCACATACCCTTACTACAAATTCCAATTTTTTTTTTTTTTTGGAAAAGACATAAAATAAATGACTGCCCAGTTTACAGACAAATGCACACCTAATATACCTTTTACCTTTACCATTAATGATAATTTCCCTTAAGACTGCTGGAAGTTCATAACCATTACAATTGATGGCCTCTTAGAACAATTTCCAGTAGTTAACTATGGACTGTAAGGTAAACTAGATCTAAGCCCCCCCTCCCATAGCTTTATCCCCTGTCTGCAGTCTGTTCATTTTTTACTTTAAATAAATAGCAGTAAAAGATGCCAAGAAGATATCTAAAAACTTAATTCTGTACACTGGTGCCAAATTCAGTAAAATCCATTCTGCTTTCTTAAAAATGGCCACATCTAAAATTGCTGGACCAGTTACCTACATATTTAATCTCTATCTCTCTCCTCTGGTGTCATGCCTGGGTCCTTCTGGCATCCCATCATAGACCTATTACCCAAACTTACATCTCCTAAAACACCAAAAGACTTAAGTCCCATTGGAAATGTATGTACACTAACCAATATATTTTAAAAAATACATACAAACAGATATTTCAACATATAAACAAATATGAGCTCCTTCATAATCAGCCACATGACATTTGCATTAGAGAACAAACCTATTCCTGAAGAGATAATCAGGATGATTGTATGAGACAAAAAAGAACATGTTTCAGACTTTCCAGTGGGGAAACAGCCTTTATAAAGATTACACAACCAACATGGAAACACTTGACCAGGTCAGTAAGAGCAAAATAAACTTTGAAAGGCTTCAGTTCTATGCTGAAAGATTGCCTACTTAAAGAGACTACTTGTACTTGTTCCAAAGATTTAGGTTAAGTATGTCTTCATTGGCAATGCATTCCCAAATGTTAAAGCTCAAGAGGCAGATAGTGTCTGCTGCTGTGTAATTAGCATGAATTAAATCTATCGGTTACTCAGGTATTATTAAACTCCTACTAATACAAACCTAACTAATGTGCACTTATAAGTTAATAGATTAGTACTAGGTTAACAGGCCTTGTGGGCCATTTTAACCCTAGCCAATTACCCCATATAAGAATTCAACCCTGCACCTTGTGTCGGTAAGGTAAACACCTTAAACATTATGACAACCCCAAAAACAAAATTACTTAAATAGTGAATAACTTTAAAACATATTGTTTATGTAAACCTATATAATTTTCATTTGGCTCAAGTTTGTCAAAAGTGATTTTATCAAACATATGTCTATGTGTACATTCATATTCTTGTTTATTATTTTCTATTTTACACTCTATCCTTTGTTCATGTTTTCATTCCACCTTTTGTATTGCAATCATATGTTCTAAATTCTGCTTCCTCAGGCTCAGATCACGGCTGAAAAGAATCAGTTGTCCAGCCAGCCAACCCAATTATCAAATAGAAAAATAAATATATAAATAAACAGGTTTACTGTCAAAATGTCAAGGTGACTTACCTCGACTATGGACATCCCTGACCCAGAACAATGAAAAAACATCCAGCTGACTGCTCAGAATGTCAATTCTTTTGAAGGAAAGAATTGACATTTGACTGCTCACAAACATACACTACGATGCAGAGAATTTCCTACTGTTTTGCATGGGGACAAGCCTCCAGCACCCCCCCCCACACAAACACACCCACACACACCCTGCTGCTTATATATTCTAACTCCAAGATTGCACTACAGTGAAGAAAAGCCTAATTTCCTGATCTCCACTGCATTGAGATGCACTTAAACTGAGAACACAAGCTACGTATCGACATTTTCAAAGTCGATAGGAATTGTGTTCACAGTTTTGCTTCTCTGCTCCATTGTGTTCAACCTTCTCACAGTCAAGGTAAGTCACCTAGATATTTTGATAGTAAACCAAATGAATGATATATGTGGGCAGCACGTCTACTAACATACGTTGTCTCTGTCCTCACAGTAGCAGTTGACAATGTACTAATCATGGAGATGATGGTATGTTACCCACTAATGGACCAATCTGCGACAACATCTCAGACACAGATGCCAAAGGTGGCCACTAACAATGCTGTTGTGTTCATGCTGATGCTACTCCATGCATCATAACACGAGTGAAGATCCTGTACAGTGGACAATTATACTGCATCATAACATGTGTGAAGATCCTGTACAGTGGACAATTATACTGCATCATAACATGAGTGAAGATCCTGTACACTGGACACGTGGGCCAGCAGAGTAATCCAGGCTGCAGAGAGCTGAATAAGCGACTTTTCTTGATACTAAGTATATTTTTTGTTGCTTTCCACATCTGAATACCTAGCAACTGTATTTCGCCTGCCTTTCTGTTACATTGAAGCTGTTTTTACTGCATTTAACTTAATATTGCACTTGGAATCCTTGTTTGTTACTATTTGACTGTATTTGTAGCAAATTCTTCTGTGTAAGCTGTAGTAGCTGATTCATAGCATTTATAAGTGTTTGCTGTACCTGTTTCTGCCTGTTTTGTGAAAAAAGAAAAAAAGAAAAAAATATCTCTTGTTTTTCCTGCTTTACTAGTTTAGTCCAGTTTCAGAGTTGCTGATTCCTGGGCTTTGGTTGTAGTTCCTGTGTACTGTTTCCTTGCCTTATTTGGGGGAAGGGAAGCTACCTTGCTTTCCTGCTTTACTAGTTTAGTCCAGTTTCAGAGTTGCTGATTCCTGGGCTTTGGTTGTAGTTCCTGTGTACTGTTTCCTTTCCTTATTTGGGGGAAGGGAAGCTACCTTGCTTACCAGTGGGAGTGGGAAGCATTGAGCTGCCTTTTGTCCAGTTTTGTGAGGTTTCAGCCAGTAACTAGTAGTTTATTGGTCGTTTTGGGCCAGTTTCTAGCTTTTTCCAGCCCCCTGGTATAAAACGCGCTAAACGCGCGTTAGCGCGATTTAGAGCGATTTAGCGCGGAGCTGCCACTGTTGCACACTAGGGCAGTGCCGGTTAAGCAGGTTTAAACTATTCGGGCTACCTAAAGTCCACTCTTCAAATTTTCCCTTAAAACTACCTTCCTCGAACTATACTACTGATCAAATCAGTGTATCCTATAACTAAAAAGATCAACTCTACTTGACTCCAAGTAGACTATTCTCTATCTATTAAACCTAGCACTTGCTCCTACAGTACTTATTACCTTGATACGGCACTCTTGTCATAGATAGTACCCCAAAAAGGCAACCCCCATTTCTCGGTCACCCACGTCCCCGGAATCTTTTTAAAGTTTTTCGTCTACCCTTCTAGCATGTCGAGGGATCAGTTGCTAGTGTCCTCTCCTGCTCAGCTGGTGAACCTGGGAATATTGAGGCAATGTTTCAATTGCCTCATGTACACAGACAACCCTTTCCTCCTCCCACAAAACACAAATACATGCGAGAGATGCAACTATACGGCCAAACTGGAGGCTGAGCTCTCTCAACATAGGACTGGCAAGACCAGTCAGGAGGAGAAGGTTACCACACACACTATAGACCCAGTCTCACATAGTACCATTACAACCTCAAATCATACACATAAACACACAAAGACATACTCGGAGGCTCTGATCAAAAATCTACCAAAACAGCAGAGGCCACCAAAGCAGACACCCAAACAACCACCACCTCAGAACACAACACCCGCAACACATAGACCTCACAGTCAGAGTGTCAAACAGTCACAGCCCTTAAGGCCAAACACAATGCCAGACACACTAGTCATTGGTGACTCCATAGTCAGACACACTGATGTCCCGCTCACCAGACTGAGTAAGGAGAAGGTCACAGTAAGCTGCCTGTCGGGCGCTAGAATCCGCCACATAACGCAAGCACTCAGGTCTCTCAACAGCAGGTACAAATATGACTCAGTCATTGTCCACGCTGGTGTAAACGACCTGAGACGTACCTCCTTGGACTACATGAAAAGAGATATTGAGGAGCTCTCTGATTATGTAGCCCAGGCAGGTATGACCCTGACCTTGAGCAGTATCCTACCTTCACCAAGAATGATGCCACAATACAGAGATAAGATGATCAGCTTTAACAATTGGCTTAAACACTGGTGTCATTCAAAGGGGATCCAGTATCTGTCTGCCTGGGATGACATGCTGGACAAGCCACGCTGCTTTGCAAGGGACGGCTTGCACCTGTCACCCTGGGATTCCAGATATTGGCAAAGGCTCTTGCCACCCCATAGTGCCTTTTAGGCAAAGCTCAAATTCTAAACCTACCACCCTAGAACACAAAAAGGAAAAAACTAAGGGTAATGCTGCTCAATGCCAGAAGTCTAAATCTCAAAATGCACGACTCGAGGCCCTTCTCAGTATGGAGAACATCGATGTCTGTGCTGTGACAGAAACCTGGTTCAAGGCTCCTGAGAGCACCCCAGCGCTATCAGGTTTTACCTCATATCATGCGTTCCGCCCCAAAATCCGGACAATACCAAGAAAGGAGGGGGTATCCATATTCATCAAGGACACCCACACCTCAAGACTGGTGGCAATGCACGATGCATCGGAGACCATCCAGGTGCAATTAACCATAGGCAAGACTGCTCTGCAAATTGTAGCATGTTACAGGCCACCCTCACAAACTCAGGAAACTCACATGGCCTTCCTGAAAACACTAGAGGGATAAATGTATCACCAAACACCATCATACTAGGTGACTTCAATTACCCTAATATAGACTGGGAACACTACTCAAGCCCAAACACCCTAGCCCAAAAGTTCCTGGAATTCATAAACTCAAATGCCATGGAACAACTAGTCACCATCCCCACAAGAGGAGATAACATACTTGATCTCATCATCACGAACATGGGAGCACAATGTTCAACACCGGAAGTATACCCCTCACTGGTGAGATCAGATCACAAACTAATCTCGCTGGAGGTCCTCATCCCACCCCCACCTGAAATAAAAAAGACCGCAGTAAAGAACTTCTCAAAAGCCGACTTCACACTTCTAAAGACTAGTGCGGTCTCCTTTCAGGCCCCCGAGCCGGCGGAAAACAATACTCAAGCCGCTGAATCACTTACAAACGCCTTCTACCAGCACCTGCAGGACTGCATGGATAAGGCAATCCCAAGCAAAACAAAGACTCTTTGTACCAAAGGCAAGCATCCAGTCTGGTGGACCCCAGCCATAAACAAACTCTACAACAAAAGGAGGAAGCTACTACAAGATAGAGCAAAATCCTTAAAAGGTAAGACACCCTTGATCACTATAAGTAAAAAACTAAGAGCTCTCATAAAATCATCCAAAGCAAATTTCGAGAGAAAAATAGCTAAAGACTCAAAAGACAATCATAAGGCCTTCTTTAGCTATGTTAGAAACCTAGGAGGAAACTCCCAGATATGCTCAGAACTAGTTCAAAATGATGTGAAGATTACTGATCCTACAGACATTGCCAACATACTGGCTGACAGGTTCAGTGCAAACTTCTCCCCTCCCCAAAAGGAGAGATATCTATACCAAATGAGTGCAGCCCCCAAACATCTCCAGCGCCCAAGTGAGAACTGCTCTCTCCAAAGCAAAAACACAGCATCCATGGGACCCGATGGTGTCCCCGGCTGTGTGCTCCACGAACTCAATGAGGAATTAAACCCACAGCTAGGACAGCTGTTTAATCAAAGTCTTACCTCTGGATACGCACCCAGGAGTGGCGCACTGCAACTGTGGTCCCACTTCACAAAGGCGGTGCCTCCACAGACCCTGGAAATTACCGCCCATTAGCTTGACAAGCCTTATCTGCAAAGCCATGGAGAGGATCATAATGGACCTCATAAATAAAGACATAGGGAATTTGCAGACTTTGGATCCAACCCAGTTTGGCTTTGTCAAAGGCAGATCATGCCTTTTAAACTTGGTTGACTTTTTCAAACAGTCACCAAAGCCATTGATGAGGGAAAGGCAGTCCATACAGCCTACCTCGATCTGGCTAAGGCCTTCGATACAATACCCCACTCGGGTATCATTGAAAAACTCATCAGCTTAAATGTTAACCCATACATCACAAGATGGGTTGCAAACTGGCTGAGTGACAGAACCCACAGGGTCAGAGTTGCTGGCGCCATGTCAGACTCAAAGCCTGTCACAAGTGGTGTCCCACAGGGCTCAGTCCTGGGCCCACTCTTGTTTGGCATCTACTTTTCCAAGTACAAGCAAACACAGGAGGGTTATGGCTGACAAAGTTTGCAGATGACTGCAAACTGGGCCATAGTAGAAAACACATCTGACACAGATATCCTTCAGAAGGGTCTCACAGAAACGGATAACTGGTGCCAGAGCCACGGCCTAAAGTTAAATGCCAAAAAATGCATAGTCATACTCTTCGGGAAAAACAAGGTTACCCCTAGCTACCAAATAGGTGGCAATCCACTGAGCACAGAAGAAGTTATCAGGGACCTGGGGACCCAGGTTGATAGTAGTCTGTCATTCGACACCCATGTAGCTAAAGTAGTTAGGAAGTCCTTCTACATTGCCCACCTTATCATGAAGGGATTCTCATCTAGATCAAGGGAGGTCATAGTCTCCCTTTACTCATCACTCATCAGACCAATGATTGAGTACAATGCCCCATTCGGAATGTATCTGACCCGACACTTGCAGCAGCTGGAGAGGCCACAAAAGTTCCTCACCAAAAGGATAAAGGGTCTCAAAAATCTGTCCTATGCTGCCCGACTGAAAGAACTCCAGCTCTATTCAGTCGCACCTTGCTCAGAGGTGACCTTTGCCTAACATACAAGGCCATGTCAAACCCAGATTTGATGAATATGCTTCACCTCAAAAAATCTAGATCCATCAGAGCCACAAGGGCGGGAGACTTAAACCTCGACACGGCTATTAATAGGATGTGCTGGAAGGATAGATTCATCACCCAAAGACTCCCTATGCTGTGGAACAAAATCCCGGTACATGTGAGGCAGAGCACCTCGCTGGCCTTGTTCAAGAGAAATCTTGACCAATGGATGGGAGATCGCAGATATACCCCAGGAATTACCTCAGTGTCACTGCTCGACAGAGGCACAGCAAAATAATGGGTATAGTTCCCCATACTAAAGGGGTGGCGTAAGCCACAAAACAATGGGCTAGGCTTATAAATGCCCTCGGGCAGATAGCCTAGTATGAACCTATGAACCTATGAACCTATGAATTATACTGCATCATAACATGAGTGAAGATCCTGTACACTGGACAATTATGCCATTCAGAACATATGTTAGCTGTGGCTTATCATACTTATTTTGTATATTTTAAAATCTCTCCGCCTTGAACGACTTCCACAAGTGCATATGCAATAGCTCTTAATAGCTTATAGACATTAATTTGCATATTATTATGTAGACATTTGCATATTATACTTACCATATTATTTCTCTGTTAGGGCAGTTGTACTACTTGTTTCTCTGGATCACTCCCTCCCTGTGCATCATCACTCACTGTGTTATTTCACATAACACTGTGCGCTCTTTGATTCTAAATACCACCCTTCATGTTTTTATAGCATTTTAGCTGTTCTGATGGTAGTTGTTCATGTGGGGCAAAACATGTTAACTGCTAAACCCCATGCAGGCCATTGACATCTTCTTCATACCATAAAAGTACAAGAAATCCCCTAGCTGCTTTATTTTTCTACCATCATTTTACCTCCCACCTTTAATGCAGGCCTGTTCTAAATAACTCCCTTCACCAATTGCTTAGCATGGTCTCTCTCAGAACCACATCTCTTCCAAAATGTTCCAAGTGTTTTCATTCCCAATACTATGTAAGAAATGTTCTTCTCTTCTTTCACTCCATTGTACTGTACCATTGCTCCTGCCATACTGTCCTCTTCTTCCTCTTACCACTTTAAAAGGTGTGATGCTGAATCTGCAGGTGCAGGTGCACACAGCTAAAAATCAGGCAGACCCATTCCCTAATATCCTTCTACATATTTTCTCTAGCTCTCATATAGTTCCTGCCTCCTCAAACAAATTCATCACAGAAAGTCTGCATCTTCTGAAGCTATTTGCTGAGGTGTTGAGCTATCTAGTAATTAAGTTAGAATAATTACACTCTATAATGTCCTCAAAATGTTCCTTTACCTGGATCCCCATATATTTCACTACAGCTTTACTCTGTACAATGTGCTGCTTACTGGGATTTTCTAGTTTACCTATCCTAGCCTGTACTGTCTTTGTCCAGCTGCATTCCAAACATGACTCAGCCTTAAAAGATTAAAAAAATCTTTAACTATTCAGGGAGTGCTAAGTCTAAATTATTTGAGATAACAGAAAATCATCAGCAAATAAATGGAAGACTTTCCACTTGACATGGGTTTTTATCTAAAAGATCCTTGACATCTTGAATGAATACATTTATTGCTAATATGAATAAATACGAGAGGGGGATATCTCTGCAACATCCTCCTTTCTGCTGCCACCTCTTTTGAAAGTTTGCCATCAGTAGCTAACTTAACCCTAATGTTTTTGTGTATAATTCTGACCCATTCTCTGAACAGTTCACAAATTCCTGTCTATGCCGATACCTTAAATAACAATTCACACTCTAGAGTCAAATATGCTTTTTGAGTATCAAAAATGATGGTAAATTCATTCTTCCAGTTTTCCCTGTTTACTTCTAGGAACTGACTTAATTACCACATTCTACTCTTCTACTGTGTGACCTTTGGCAAAACCTATTTGATATCCTATGACAAGTTTAATAACCATATTTTCAATCCTCTTTGGTAAACTAATGCTAAAATGCTTGTGTACATTTAAGTTAAAGAAATAAAGTCCATAATTACCTGGACCCTTTGCATCTTGTCATAGTTTTGGTATAGGTACCAGTAGAGCTCTGTGAGACTCTGGTTGCAGTTCCTACTCTCTGGCACTGTTTTGCACCTAAAATAAATGGATTATCATTTCATTCCTTGCCATCCTAAATAATTCATAGTTAAAGTGATCTTTCCGCAGGTTCCCCCTTTTCATTTTTTCAATACTGCCTTGATTTCCTCAGCCTCTCTCTTTCTGTCTAGTTTCTCTTTATCTTCCCTTTCCAATCCATTCTTCTCAACCTGTTAATACAAGAATTCTGGACAAAGGCAAAAACAATGTCCCAAAATCATGGACACATTTCAAATATTGTTGTCATAAACTTAAAAAGTTGCTAGAATAACAAGTTTTGCATTAGTGTGCATTTTCTGAAGGATATAAATTCTGAAACTCAGATGACATCCATCTTCAGTGATTATTAACTTATTACTTGCCTATGAACCTGTTTGCAAGAAAAACACATGATTTATTTGGAATCGACCAAAAGTATGGGGAAAAACCTGGAAATTATGCAAAAGTCTGGACAACTGAAAAATAAGTTCCAACCTCAGCCCTTCCCACACCCTAGGAATGTGTTCTTCCTCAGAGGTTTGGTCCCTTTGCCTCAGTCTAGAATAATACATTTCCCAGTAAAACTATTCCAAGTTCAAGTTGTACTGATACTTGTTCTGCTATGCTCTATTTTACTTTCAGACCCTCTAAGTGCAGTGACTAAATACTCCTACCTCTTTTTCAATAGTTTTCCAGATAAAAATCTTCATTTTTCCCCTTAGCCACAAAAAGTTGTCCCTTTTCAGTATCCCTTGTTCTGTTAATTTATTTTCCACCTCTGCAATTTTTGCTTTTGGAGATTACATTTCAAAACATGCCTCTCTTAATTCTCTCGGTCATATTCAGCACTATACCTTTTTCTAAGTGTCCTAACTGACCCTCCGTCAGTCTTGCACCATGGCTCATTTGATCCTTCTCTAATATCCCTCATTAGTCATACTACCCCAAAATGTCATGCTATAGCATTTTACCATTGTCTATCACTGCCCTCCTTCAAATTAATACTAAGAACTTCTTTACATAACTGCATACACTCTCTTTTAGTTTCACCTTGAGCTGATAACCATTCTTTCTGTTTCTGTAGGTACGCAACCTCTATTCACCTTGACTGGTACAGCACCAACTTAATAGAAACATGGTCTGTTAAATATCACTCCATGATATCATTTTTATAATTGCCACCACTGTTGCATGTCTGGCTAAAATATCTATCCATCCCATTTCTCTGTAATTTCTCATTCCTAGAAAAAAAGAAATATCCTTAATTCTAGATGTTCCCCTCTCTAAACACATAACCAACTCTCTGCATTCTTCTACCATACTACAATACTTTTTCCTTGTGAATGTTTCCAGTTTGCAAAACCTATGGTAAAGTCCATTACTTATACTAACAATGAAATCCTGAAACTTAATTTCCCTGGTATATTCTGAACTGGATCTATCCCATCGTTCATAGTTTTCAATAAGGAGTAGAGGACTGTTCATACCGGGATCATACAGACAGCCCAATTTCTGCTCTTTATCTCCAGCATAACTTCTTCTATCACCCATCTACCTTTAGCATTCTCTCCTCTTATACTGAACTTTGGAATTCAAAGACTTCAAAGTCATGATTGACAATTCTTTCTTTCTTTCTTTTTCTCTTTCTTTCTTTCTTTCTTTCTTTCTTTCTTTCTTTCTTTCTTTCTTTCTCCCCCCTTTAAAAGTACTACATCTCAGTACAACCCAATGCGTTACACCCATTTTTAATACTTGCAAGTTCTTTATTTTCACTTTCTGCAGTGTAATATCGTCTTCTATTTCTCTTTCTCACTTTTTATTACCCTTTCTCCCTTAATGAATTGTCTTACACAGCATATATGTCACATAAAAAGGACCATTATCTCCCTCTTCCAAATGACCATTACCCCATCTTTCAGTTCTGTCTGCCTTTCTCCTGCCCAGTCTAGCTATGTAATAGACCAGTGTACCATATGCTTCCAAAGCTTCAGGGCACCTTCCTCCCACCAAACTGTCAGAGAGCGCGAGCTAAGGTGACTAAAGACAAGTTTAGGGGCCAAGCCCTTCAGAGGTTTCCTGCCGCCAAAAAACAAGGGGGATGGAGGGAGGGAGCGGTAACTGCAGCAGTGATCAGTCGAATATCTACGGTTATGGTAAGTTTATTTACAGAACTGTACTATGTTCATTGTATTGATCACTGCTTCAGTATCCTTAGCTATATGGGTAGATTACCCTAGCTTATTACATTTGGGAGGTGGAAGGAGAAGAGTCCAGCAGTCCCTGGAGAATAGTCTTCTCAAACCCTGACCTGGACCTAGAGAAGGAATCAAGCTTAAAGTGCTTTGCAAAAGTATGTACAGAGGACCAAGTAGCAGTTTATAGAATACTTCTAGAATCTAACCCTTTCCAAAAAGCCACAGATAAAGCCAAGGGCTTGGTGGAGTGGGCATTGACCCCACCTGGAATAGTTTTGTTATGGTGAGTATAACAAAAAGTAATAGGCTAAGACGACCAATTGGAAATAGTCTGTTTTAATATAGATTGTCCTTTCTTCTCACCTTCAGAAGAAATAAAAGGTCTATTTCTATTAAGATAATATTTGAATTGTCTGTGGACAGCCAAGGTATGGCATATACCTTCTCCCTCATTTTTAAGTTCAGGAAACAAAATGGGGAGATATATAGTTTTGATTAAAGTAAGCTCAGATACCACTTTAGACATAAATGAAAGACTAGTTCCCTGTCCCTGTAGAAAATGAGATAGGGTTGACTCACCATAAGAGTTTGCAACTCCGATACCCTTCTTAAAGAGGTCAGAGCAATCAGTAAAACTGTTCTCCATGTTAAGAACCACAAACCAGCCAAGTAAGCTGGTTCAAATGGAGCAAGTGCTTCTCCAACACAAAATTAAGATCCCAAGGAGGGGCCATCAATTTTCTCGGAGGCCTCTTACGCAAAACCTCTTTCATAAACAGTATGATATGAGATTGCATTGAAACAGGAGGACCCATGGGCAGACATGCTGAAATGGCTAATAAATGAACCTTGACAGAGGAATAAGAAAGGCCATAAGATAGTAACTGACACAAATATTGTAAAACCAGAGAACATCTAGCCCTGAATGGGTGCTCATTATGTTGTTGACACATCTAGAAAGCAATGACCCACCATCTCCCCCAAGAAACTATCATCTTAGGTAATTTCAATATTGACTGGCAATCCTGTTCTGGCAACAATCCAACCCATCATGTACACCTTCATGGCTTCACTCAACTAGTCCAGTCACCAACCAGGATAAATAAAAACTCCACCAAGCACACTACCCTGGATTGGATACTAGTCAGTAAGAGCCCCCAGTCATATACAACAGGCTGCTTATCAGATAGCCTCAGTGATCACTCCCCAACATTCCTACTCAAAAAATACCTATACCAAGCTAAACCTGTCATCTACCGTCAAATACGTAAAAAACTAAACTTTAACCCACTCACATTCATCTCATCCCTCAAAGAATGTAACTGGCATCCTCTAAAGTACCTCAGTCTAGATGATGCAGTTGAATTTTTTAATACTACCTTCCTGAACATCCTTAATTACCATGCCCCCATAAGATTCTCCAGAACCAAAGCACAACCCTCCCCATGGCTACAGAAAACCATTAAGTCAGAAATGAAAAACAGGGATAAAGCCTGGGAGCACTGGCGCAAAACCAAAACCAAAACCCCCTCAGCTAGACATAAATTCCTAGAACTACGCAATAGAGTCAAAAAGCTAATAAAACAGGACAAATCCCAATACTACCAGTCTGCCCTAGACTCCTCGCAACACAGCTCCAAACAATTCTGGTCCTCCATAAACTCCATCATCCACCCAGGTAAAGTCAGTACCCCTCCTCCTAACATCACTCACTCCTCAGAAAATATTGCTACCTCATTCAACACACACTTCACCCAAACCATACTATCACTAGCTAAACAACACAACCCCCCTCCCCTCCAACCCACACCTTCAACTAGTAATCTCCCCACTGCCTTCTCTTTTTCTCCTGTACCTACCTCCAACATAAAAAACTCTTAATTAAACTTAAACCCACCAAATTAGCAGCAGACAGCCTCCCAAGTGAATACCTACAAATCGCAGCTGATGCTCTGGCCTACCCAGTATCCATCTTGATTAACCGATCTCTGTCAGAAAGTTACGTTCCCACACTGTGGAAAGTATCACATATAATTCCCTTCCACAAAGGCGGACCCTCCACAGAACTAACCAATCACCGCCCCATAGCTATTCTCTCTCCACTCTCCAAAATACTAGAGAGATGCATACACTCTCAGGTCTCAAACTACCTCCTTACTAACAACCTCCTTTCCAGTACTCAGCATGGTTTCCGACCAAACCATAGCACCACCACTGCCTTACTCTCCTTTACTAACACTATCCTTCAGCATAAAAACAATGGCTATCTCTCCTCTGCTACTTTCCTAGACCTATCTAAAGCATTTGACATGGTCCCACACAAACAACTTATCTCTGTCCTCAATAACCTATCCTTCTCACAATCGGTCACCAACTAGTTTCAGAGTTACCTGTCTGACCGCCAACAATCCGTTGTATGGCAGAATGAAATATCTCCCCAACTACCTGTCTCCATAGGGGTTCCCCAAGGATCCATCCTTGGACCCCTACTCTTCTCTGTTTACACCAATAATCTAGCCTCTGCCACCAAACATGGCACACTCATACAATACGCAGATGACTCGACCATCATCTGCTCAGCCCAGTCCCTACCAAAACTGCAAAAAGTCACACAGGAAGCCTTTTCCTCTGTTGAAACTTGGTTATCTGATGCCCGATTAATACTCAACCCAAACAAAACTAAACTACTCATCTTCCAACCCACCAAACATACTCAAAACAACTCTCACTTTAACATCAAGGCAAAAGACAACACCACTATATACCCAATTGAACACACCAAATTGCTAGGAGTGGAAATAGACAATAAACTAAAATTTGACATTCACATATCCATGACTATAAAAAAGTCCACAAAAAACTAGGAGCGTTATACAGAAATAAGCAATTTCTCACCAAAGCAGCAAAGATTTCAATAGCAAATTCACACCTTATCTCCACCCTACATTATGCCTCTCCAATATATACCAACCTAAGGCAATGTGATCTAAACAAGCTAGAGACCTGCTACAACAAAATCGCAAATTCGCCACAGGGGCATCCTACCGTAGTCACCACTGTCTCTCACTTGCTGAACTGGGCTGGCTTGAACTCCCTCACCTCCTTCAGTGGTATCAACTCTCACTCGCCCACAAACTAGTAAACCATCCACTAAATGTCCCATCCCTCCAGAATCTACTCCAACCCTATTGCACCACCAGACCACTAAGATCCAGCAGCAAAAATAACTTGCAGATCACTAAAGCCAATAACTCTGCTGGTGAAGCACTATTCTCTTGCGCCAAATTATGGAACTCACTCCCACCCACAATTACCTCCATACCATCATGCACCCACTTCAAAATTTTACTAAAAGCGCAACTAAAGACATGCTGGCTATGCCCTTGCAACTCCCACTCTAATATCATCCACCCCATCCAACCACTACCTTTCTTTCCACTCCACTAACTACCTTGATTATAGCAAGCTCAGATGCTCATAAGCCAGTACTTATTATATAGCACGAACTTCTTCTTCTTGTAACATTTGTTAATGTCTGGTATGCACTTCACAGATAAAGATTCTAGTTGTCTACTGATGTACTATGTTCTTCATCTGTAAATATGTTGTAAGTAATTGCTATGTAAATTGTTAATCACTATGTAATCCAATGTAAATACTGTCTGTTTATTTTAACTGTGGAGCTTTTCTCCGCGGGCCTCCGCTGAAAATGGACCTACGTCCAGTCGGACACTCCCGGTCAACAAATTTAAATAAATAAATAAATATAAATAAATAAATGACTGGTAACAACAACAGTTAAGACTAAAACACATCTTGTGCTGACGCAAGCCAGACATGTGCTTCCAGTACACAGTGAATTCTGCAGCAAAACATTTCAAAAATAAGAGGAAGTTAGATGACAATCATTTAACGCAAAATCAAGAAAAACTTTTTTAAAATACATAGATCTCACTTCCTTTTATACTTTCATCGTACTATTTAGATACCCACAAAATTTAAATATTGATGTATACACATATCAAACTAAATGTATTGATAATTATATTAAATAAAACTCATGTTTCATTTATAAAAATCACAAATAACCTAAAAATTAACAATATTCTTATGGTGTTCTACCTCAGTTTTAAACAACTCATAATAGAGACAGTATCATTCGTGCCTGGTGGTTTTGTGGCATTAAGTCTCACCTGCCACATTAACTCTTTAAATTCTAATATACTTTCATAATCACCACCACTATCACCCCAAACTACTTTATCAATAATGAAAAAAAATGAACTTGTTACATGATGGACATATTAAAGAAGTTCTATAAAGGGCATTTGTACCCCTACATTTTTTAATGTCATTCATATGCTCATATATTCTGTCTCTTAACCTTCTCTTGGTTCTTACCCACATAAAATCCAGAACATGAAATGCAAGTTGCCACATAGACTACCATTCTGGTGTTACATTTGCACTTACCTGGATATTTTAATACCCTTTTCCAATCCTCAGTGAAAACATTTGGTCCATTGTTAATAAATCTGCACCATTTTCAACTACCACACTTGGTCATAACCAATGGTCCTTGTGTTATGTGTATCATACTCCCATTTTCCAAATAATTTTTGATGTTATTACCCCTGCTGTACACTATATTAGGGGCATTACTAAGTGTGTCCTTCAACTCTTCAGTAAAAATGGCATCCCAATATAAAAGTACAACTTTAACCAGGCTGAGAGCCATTGCTTTATATGTAATTAACACGGCTCCATCCCCGGGCGCATCTGTTTCTCCTACATTTTCCATGATGTAGTTTTTATTCATACACTGACAGGGTAAACTAATTCCCTCTGTAGAATCTAAAATAGGTGCATATATTGTCCTTCTTCCCTTCCAAATACAAGAAGAAAGCTGCATTAACATTTCTTCAGGATATCGCCTTTCCCTACAGCCCTTTTCATTTGCTAATATATGATTTTCTTGTAGCTGGCGTTCTTGCCTCCATTAGTACCTGTTGCACATCCTCAGTAAACAGGTGCCTAAAATGGAATTAAAACCCTATCATAGTCAGTAGTCAACTGAAGTTGCTTAATGCTGGGGTGTATCAGACACCCCTGTTCTTATGTACATAGATCCAGTCTGTGAGGAAGCTTGTGGCAATTGCCCCTGGCTATTCAAAACAAAGGGAGAACCACAGTTGCCTGGGCCAGAAGGGAGTCACCACAATGATCCTGGGGGATTTGTTCTAAATCTTCAGAAGTATACCAGGTATTAGTGGAAAGGGTGGAAAAGCATACAGGAACATTTCTAGCCAAGAAAAAGAAAGGGCATCTGTCTTCCAGGCCTTCTTGCATGGAGTCCTGGAACAAAATCTTGTAAGTTGGCTGTTCATAGAGGAGGCAGATAGGTCTACTTGAGGAACTCCCCACAAATGGATCAAATCTTGGAAGACCCCCAATCTAGTTTCCATTTGTGAGGGTCAACCTTGGTCCTGCTCAGCTTGCCTATCACACAGTTTTGCTCAGATAGTATGTAGGATGCCTATAGAGTGAGTTTGTGTTTTGTTGTTATATCCCAAACTAACATGGCTAGTCAGCAAAGGTGGTATGACCTGGTTCCCCTTTGCTTTTTGAAGTATTACATAACTCTGGTATTGTCTGTAATCATTTAAAGATGTCTCAGGGACCAAAGATAATTCAGACAGTTGAGTGCCTTGATTAAAGCAAGCATCTCCATGATATTTATGTGTTTGCATCTGTCCTTGATGTCCCACAACTCATGCATTTGTGTCCCTCCTGAAACTGCTCCCCAAGCAAAGCTTGAGGTGTCTGTGATGACAGACTGCTTTGGAACAGAGAGGGAGAAAAGGAGACCTGGATTTAAGGATATCTGTTGTCTCCACCAAATGATTTTTCTTCTGAATCTTGTGACCACACTTGGTGCATTTTTTAAAACCAGCTAGGACTTTGTCAGCCATGTTAACACAATAATAGTTTAACAATAAAGCCGGAAGAAAAATAAAACAGAAGAACATTTATTTTTGTATAATAAAGGGAAAGGGACAGCAAACGATTACCAACAATGGTATTTAAATAGAAAATACACCGTAGAGTGTAAAGAAAAGAGGGTAGTAGTGCTAACTATAGTATTCAAGAAGTACATGTGTACAAAAAAGGGAAAAGAAACAGATAAAGCTGTATGATAAAGGGTAAGGTTGGAAAGGAAGGTAATTATAATGAGAAAAAAGCCTAAAGAAAGAAAACATTTAACTTATCTGAAGAGTCGCTGAAGAACACAGTAACACCACATCTTTCACTGAAAGTGGCAAATCAGATCTAAGGTAATTGGGTTGGTGCATTGTGGGTAAGGGATTAGCTCAAGTGTTTTCTGGTTGTCATAAGCTTTTGCAACAGCAAAGTTGGATCTGATGCATTGTATCCATACCCATAAGTTCAGAACATAATGAAAATTGACAACATCAGATCAAGAGGAATGGGTCTAGGTTCTGGAACATCTTTCTGTAACAACTCATAGTATTTTCTGAAGGACTGATAATCCTCAGTGTTCTCCCACTGAAAACACTAGCACATTCTAGCAATTGTCTCAGAAGAAGAGAAACCCTCACAGGGAGAATCAGAAATTGAGTTCTTCTCAGACTCTGAATCAGAAATCTAAAGAATAAACCCAGTATCTGTCCCTTCATCATCTTGTTTGGATTCAGAATCTTGAATCTCTTCAGGAAAAGAGGTATCCCTCTTTCTTTTACTGGGAACTGCTTTACAAGAAGGATCAACAGCCTGAATTAAACCCTGAGCCAGAAATTTGAGGAAGACTAGACACCATGCTTAGGTTTCTGTTTCTTCCTGACAAGAAATAATGGCAGCAGAAGCTTCCCCATGGATGGGCACAGCATTCTGACAGCAGGGACACCTTCCTTCTTCCCTCTCCCAGCACCGACAAAACTGGCTCACCCTTATTCACTGAGACGACACCACCAGCCACAGAAGAAGTGTTTAACCCCTGGTCAATAGTGGCTGTAGGTGCTACACCAGAGGGATCCAGAGCAAAAGATGACTTATCTGAGGTAAAACAAATGGCCACAGCAGAGTCATTTACTTGCAGCTGAGGCAAATTGCTAGCCTGCTGTAGAGGTAAAGGCTGTTTGCTTGACTACTTTTTCTTTTTGTGGTTGGAAGAAGGACCGACCATGCAAATGGTAGTCTGTTCCATGGCGCCCCTTTTCCTGGGAAAGACAGGCTGAAAATTGTGCCACTTTCCTGGGAAAGACAAGCAGCAAATGCAAAAACACATTAGTAAGCTTTTTGTCTGCCCCACAAAAGTAAAATAAACACAATTTTCTGCAGAGAAAATGGTTTTCAGTTACTTTGCACAACTTTTATACTGACAGGAAGAACACTCACATTTAAAAGTACGATACAGTCTTGTGGCAGTCAATTAAAATACAAAATTCCTAGCTTAAAAATAACTTTTCAGAAGAGGAAAGTGACAAAACAGAAACAATATTTAGAAAATTGAAAGTTTTTAACCAAAGGGAACTTATCTGCCTAGCAAAGGAAAAGCACAAACAGACAGTCGATCCTTGAAAACCTCAGAAGAGCATACTTTTTGGTAGCAGTAAAACTCTGGATGGCTCGGCACCCAAACTTGTCTTTTAGTCAGCTCAGCTTAAGCAGCCTGACAGTTTGGGCATATGGAAGGTGCCCTGAAGCTTTGGAAGCTGGACAGCTGTTATATCCTTAGCAGGCTATAGCCCATAAAGCTAAGACTGCTGCAGCAGTGGTTAATATGATGAACATCACAAGGTCTTCTCATGGTACAGGTTCACCCTGACATACACAAAAGCTTGCTCTGTCCAGGGTCATAAAACCTGGCAAATGATAACGAAGTAAAAGATATACTGGAAGCTCTTTTACCTAATAAATAATAAAGAAGCACAAGTTGCACTGGAAGCTCTTACATCCTAGTAATTCAGATACATAACAGCCTTTTGTAGCTTTTAAGGCAGAGTTCTGTACTATTCAGCTCATGCAGTTGTACATCATTGTTGCACCTCTGTGCTTCAGAGATATACCTATCAATTTCTTCCCCATCTTGCAATTTTTCAAGTTACGGAGCAAAAAAAGTCCTGTGTATTCCACACACAGAGAGCTAAAGGATTTCAGTCCTGACTGCAAATGCAATACTGACATTCTTTCTGAATGCCAGGAATGCAATAAAGACAGACTGACTTCTGACGATAATGCCCCATAACAATTTTGGACTGGGACAGCCTTCTTCATCCAACCCTAGCTATGCTAAATGATTGACATCTATAATACAAAAACTTAGAAGAAGAACATGCCTAAAGAAAAAATGCAAGTAAAATCAAACTACACAGAAATCCCCACTATCCAGCTCCCCAAAATGAAAAAAAAATTGAAATATCACTTAAGGAAATGTGTCAAAATAATATTTGTAACTAGGCAGATCTAAATTAAGTCCAGTAATGAAATAAATCACCTATGCTTCTGCAGACAGTCTCATTACTACAGTTTAATTCCATTTCCCATACCAATACCATAGCAGTACCCAAGAATGTTGGGGTTTATATTACTTCATCAAAGTTTACTTACCTCGAACGGCTATTCATTGAACTGACATCATTGAATGGCCCTTTATCGAATGTTCACAGCAGCGAACATTTTTCTCAAGGCAAGAAATCACTTGACCAGCATACCTACTTACACACACGCACACACGCACACACACGCACACGCGCACACACACACAAAACACACACACACACACACACCACAGTACATCAAACCCACCAAAGTGGTGGGCTACACCCCCCCACACCATCCAATGTAGGGGGCTGTGCCCCCCACAACTGGAAGCTTTTTACCTAGTAAATAATAAAGAAGCACAAGTTGCACTGGAAGCTCTTACATCCTAGTAATTCAGATACATAACAGCCTTTTGTAGCTTTTAAGGCAGAGTTCTGTGCTGTTCAGCTTATGCAGTTGTACATCATTGTTGCACCTCTGTGCTTCAGAGATATACCTATCAATTTCTCCCCCATCTTGCAATTTTTCAAGTTACGGAGCAAAAAAAAGGTCCTGTGTATTCCACACACAGAGAGCTAAAGGATTTCAGTCCTGACTGCAAATGCAATACTGACATTCTTTCTGAATGCCAGGAATGCAATAAAGACAGACTGGCTTCTGACGATAATGCCCCATAACACTTTTAGACTGGGACAGCCTCCTTCATCCAACCCTAGCTATGCTAAATGATTGACATCTATAATACAAAAACTTAGAAGAAGAACATGCCTAAAGAAAAAAATGCAAGTAAAATCAAACTTCATAGAAATCCCCAGTATCCAGCTCCCCAAAATGAAAATAAAATTGAAATATCACTTAAGGAAATGTGTCAAAATAATATTTGTAACTAGGCAGATCTAAATTAAGTCCAGTAATGAAATAAATCACCTATGCTTCTGTAGACAGTTTCATTACTACAGTTCAATTCCAGCTCCGATACCAATACCATAACAGTACCCAAGAATGTTGGGGTCTATATTACTTCATTGAAGTTTACTTACCTCGAATGGCTATTCATTGAACTGACATCATCGAATGGCCCTTTATCAAATGTTCACATCAGCGAACATTTTTACATTTTTCTCATGGCAAGAAATCTCTTGACCAGCATAGCTACACACACACACAAACACACACACACTCACACACACACACACACACACACACACACACACACACACACACACACACACACACACACACACACACCACAGTACATCAAACCCACCAAAGTGGTGGGCTACACCCCCCACACCCTCCAATGTAGGGGGCTGTGCCTCCACACCCCCCACTTATATATAGCAACTCCGACATTGCACTACAGTGAGGAAAAGGGCAAATTTCTGTATGTTGGCCAAGTGACTTCCTTCCCTAGGAAAAACGTTCACTGATGTGAATGTTTGATGAAGGGCCATTCGATGAATAGCCATTCAAAGTAAGTAAACTTCAATGAAGTGATATAGATCCAAATATTGATATGCTCTATTTGATTTTTCTTACAAAGTTTCTGTCAAATATGTGCCATCCAAATTATAACACCTACTCATATTCTGTAACCATAGCCGTATATGTCAAACTGTTCTTTTTGTTGTTTTGTATATTTAACAAACTGTCTGCCAATATAACTTTATTTATTTATTTATTTATTTATTTATTTAGCATTTGTTTACTGGGGAATTCCGACTGGGCTAGTTGCCCATTTTCACTGCAGGCAGGGGAGAAAAGCTCTACGTAAAACCACATAAAGACACATAGTATTACACTACAAAAGTGAACAGAGACAGCTAAAATTATGCAGAAATCATTGAAGATAGGCATCAATGGAATGGAATTGCAATTCAACAATGTTTGTACAAACACATTTGAAAACCTAAAATACAATTATTTTGCCAAAAGTTCTATTTTCAACAGAGATATATGTGGATCAAGAACAATAATGTGGGAGATGGTAGGAAGGTGATGAGTAGGTTCAGCCTGGAGAGGAGCAGGAGCATAGCCATAATAATAATATAATCCTCTTCATATATGTCAGTGAACTCCTTTGGTATTCCTCTATCTGTAGCAAATTAGCTGCCATATTAACTTCATATTATGTTAAAAGAAAACGCACATGCAGTATCTCCTATTTGCATAACAGTGAGTAATAAGCTGTTAACCTATCACCCAGTGTTCTAAAAAGCTTAATACTTAACATGATTTATTAAAAAATCCCCACATACTGGAGAGGTGTGGCATGTCTGCTTGAATATGTGCCTCTTTTTGCTGTCCAGGTTTTCTTTAGTGTGCAGTAAGATGACTGACATGGCTTAATGAGCTACTTTCTTCATCAGCCACCATACTTATTGCGTCTGACCAATGTCAGCAGATTGCTCTTCCCTGCTTATGTGTCGATTGCGCTCTTTTGCCAGTGAATTCTTCATCTTTCTTTCTCCATCTCCAGCATTTTAGGTTGGACTGTTATGACCTGTGATCTCTTATTTGCTGCTAGAGCCACAGGCACTGCAGTGGGCACCTCTCAAATGCTAATACCAGTTTCTGAGTCATCACAGTGCTTCCTTGGGATCTTAAGTGATCCTCTTCCTCCAGCCTCGTCCTTCCTTTTCTTTAATCTATTGAAGAACAAGTCTGTCTCCTGGGCTTACTGAGTAACTCCTTTATACTGTTCTACTGCCCGTGTATAAATATTCAGAGTGGCACTAGACCCCACAGTTCTCCAAAAAAGCTGCAAACTTCCTGTGGGCATTCAAACCTCTTTTGGTGCCCTTTCACCATTGCTATCAGGGATACTGCATACGCTGGCCCAGAGATCAGGGTCATGACTTTAAATGCTGCATGTTTTTCTGCAAACACCTTCCTTGTGAGAAGCAGTTCTCTGGAGAAATTCTTGTAGACGCTCAGTACCAGTAAACCAACTCTTATTCCATACAACAGGTGAAAATTCTCAATGATCTATAATCTGCGAATGTGGACAGTTTCTCTGTCCAGTGGGGTGGGATCACTTATAGTTAAAAACAATTTAGTCTGAAAAAAAGAATATACATTTATATCAGCACCTGTTTCAGCAACAACAGCCAATCTTATATTTTCACACACAGAGTTGCTTTCCTGATCATCTGGATAAAGTCACTGCAATTCCTTCTCAAAGTGACCATTTTTATATTAATTTATTTTACTTTTGTTTACCACAGTAGAGCATTGACCAAAAATGATGAAATACAAGCTCAGTCTGGATTCCATGCTGCAGTAAGAACAAACACAGTAGTTGATAAAAGAGAGTAGTATAAACAGAGACAGTAAAGTTATTGGAAAAACAGTTTCTACTAATGAATAGTGTACAACACAGGAAAAGAAATGACATTATATAATACCATAGCAAATGAATTGGTGTAATATAAATTAGAATTAGGCAAGTAAAACTGTTGTCGCTGCTGCTGTATTACTACATACTGATTCTTTCGACTTATATAAACATGGTCCATTTAATTTCAAGGGAAGAAAAATAATTTATCTTGATGGTGCTTCAACCATTATTTGCAGCTGTATAGTCTCTTCTGCAATAACTTCAAGTATTTTAAACATCTTTACCTTAAGTTATATGTTGCTTTGCCCTCAGTTTTGTCTTGATGGGTGCCCTGGCCATTTTCTTTTGCCATATTGCTCTTTGGAACACATCTGATCAAAAAGACATAACATATTTTCTGGGAAATCTGTTCTAAAAAGCAGGGAATCAAAAGAAAATCACCATGCCATGCTGGGTTCCAAGCCATGCCAATGTGGCATACAGTATTATTTTGAGAAAGGTATATCTGAGGACAGTTGTTAATGAAGGGAGAAAGAAAAGGGGCACATCTGAGGACAGAACCCCATGGAACATCAAATAATAATGGGATGGACGAGGATTCATCACCTGCAAAATGGATGAGTACAAGACAGTTGATAAAGAAGTCTCAGAGCCAAGTGATCACTGAAAAAGAGAAGTCTTTAAGGCTCCTCAGTACCAATAATGCTTTTAGCCTTTGCTCGGGCAGTACTGAAAAAGATGTTGTGTTGGTAAAGGTTATGTATTCACCATAACAACGCATCTGAGTTGACTTTTTCCATCCTTTCTCAACTCAGTGGCATTAGCCACTTTTCTCAGACTTAGGCTCTGTAGCTTAGGGTGCTCCCCTTACCCATAATCCTCTCCAAACCCACATTATATGAGATCAAGTTAGAAATCAGAACTAAAATATTAGGGACTAACCACATAGTATCCTATATAAAGCCAAAACATAACAATGTAGAAAGTGATATAGAAACATGTAAATAGATAGTCAGATCTAGAGCAGAGGTAGGGGAAAAAAGATCTTAAGGGTAAACACCATAAGTCATACCACAAGTGAATATGGATATCTTCCATGAAATGGAAAGGAAAATGGAGGGAGGGAGGTTAAGGAAGGACGGAAACAGACAACATAGATGCATCACTCATTATGGTGAGTGCATAACTTTTGCATCTGATGTTATCTTTTTTATCTCTTCCTCAGCTCATGGGATAGCGTCCTCCCAGATGCTTGAAACCTAGGGTGGTCATCATGGTGGGATATTTCAGAGAACAGCAGAGCCAAACACCTCTTTGTCCCTGGAGAAAATTTCCAATTTGTAATGAGCTATAAATGTATTGACATTGAGCCAGGTGGGAGCAGTACAGATATCAAATGAAGCTCTAGATAAGAATGCAGAAGTGGATATATATCTTGATGAATGTGCCCTTGGAGACCTCAATAGAGTAACTCCTTTATCTTGGTAGACATAAGAAATACAATCAGTGAGCCAAGACACTGGCTTTCTCAATTTTGCCTTTGACAATGAAATGAAAAGCTGGTCAGATTTCCTGAGGGATTTCATTCTGTGAAGCTAGAATCTATGTTGTCTACATATGCACACATGAAATGTGTTCCCCTTTGGCAGAGAAGTTGGGAAAGAAAACTGGCAAATTAATGATTTAAGTACTGTTTCTAAAGCAACCTTTGGCAAAAAGGAGGGACTGGTTCACTAGGACACACGGTGTTTATGAAATATCAGGTATGGTGGTTGAGAAGACAGGACCTGGAGTTCCCATGCTTGTCTATCTGAAGTAATGGCAACTAGAAAAAATGGTTTTCAAAGATAAAAAGTTAAGTCCACGGTCCACCTTGGCTGCCAGCTCAAAGGGGGCCTGAGTCAAAACCTGTAAAATCATGGTAAAATCCCATGCTGTAGGCAGACAATGTGGCATTTTAAGCAGACTCAACGCAAGAGCACTTCAGCAAAGGGTAGGGGAATGAAATGCAAAACTGAAGGGACATGGCATGAAATTGAGTACAGACAAGACAGTTGTAACAGCAGCAAATGGAGGAAATAATAAGAAGCTGAAAAGTGAGATAGAAGGGAAAACAGTGGAACAGGTTAACAACTTCATGTATCTGAGATGGGTGGTTGAGGAGAAGGGAAATCTGAATGAGGAGGTCAAAGCTAGAATCAGTGGGGCTGCAGCCAACTGGCACAGAGTGTCAAGAGTAGTGTATGACAGATTAATGCCAAAGAAGCTGAAAAGTAAGGAGTACAAAACAGTAGTGTGACCAGTACTACTGTATAGTATAGAAACCTTGGCAGTAAGGGCAAAGCAGTTGAGGAAGCTAAGAGAACAGATTACAGTGGTTTAGGAGCATGTGCAGGAAAGCAGAAGGCAATCTGGTGAAGACAGTTTCAGACAGACAGGAAGAAGGTAAGAGGAAACAAAGGGGTTCAACAAAGAGGTGGATGGATTGTGTGAGAGAAGACCTACAACAGCCATGAGTGTCAAATAAAGTGGGAGAATGGCACTGAATAGGAAGAGATGACAGCAAGTGACACTACACCCTGACCCCATGTAGATAATGGGAAAAAGGGGGTTGATAATGATGATGATGATGATGAAAATCTCAAGGGGGAGTGTGATCCTGAATAAGAAGTCTAAGGAGGAAGGAACCATTAATTTAAAAAAGGCTTTGCGTAATTTGAGGGAGGCCAGTGAGGAGTGATGTTTGCCAATTTGAAAATTTTGAAATTGCCACCAGTTGCACCTTGATGGTCAAATAACTGGTTGTACTGTGAAAAACTGAGGCAAGAATATCCAATACTACTGGAATGGGAGATGAAAATGTATCAAAATATCTCTCATGAGCCTGAATTGAAAACCTTCTCCATTTGCTCTTACATATATATATATATATATATATATATATATATATATATATATATATATATATATATATATATATATCTACTGGATTGAATTCTGCCGGAAAGAAGTGAGAATGTGAAGTACCTGGGAAGAGACCCTAGACTGCTTAGCAATCACTACAAGTGGATGGAAAAACTATGCACTGAGCTTGAGGGCTCAAATGTGCAGGTGAGACAGGCCAGACAAGTGAGAGAGGAGATCTGGGACCTGGTCCAGAACCCAAGGCAGGTGTATTAAGTGAGTCCAAAAGGAAAGGGAGACACACTTATCTAGGTCAAAATGGGGCAATGAGGATGCCTTTGCTTTTCTGTTGGGATGCTTCCTGGTGGGATTTTGGGATAAGGGGAGCCAGTGGATATGTACAAAGGAAACCAGGATGGCCAATCATGCAGAAGAGAGTGTCACGGTGACTCCCTCTCTGGAGTGGTCGGGGCAAAGTACCTGCTACACCTGAAATTGTGGGGGAGAGGTAAGTAGATCATAGCATGGTTGTCCACAACATCAAAATATCTGCTTCACCACTGATGAACTGACAGACCACTCAGGCAGTAGGATGGACATGCTCAGTTTGTCCACTAAGACACTGGATTTCCCCAGCTAGTGTATTGCAATTAGAAAGCGGTTGGAAGAGATCACCCACTGCCACAGCCTCATTGCTTCTCAAGCAAGAGGTAGAATATGTTCCTCCCTGTTTGTTGATGTACCAAACCACTGACAGGTTGTCCATCTATATAGCAATTATCTGTAGATGGAGAACATCCAGGGATGCCTGCAATGCTAAGAGGACTGCTCTCATCTCTAGAATACTGCTGTGCAGACTGACCTCTAAAGGAGACCACATGCCTTGAACTGTCTTTGCCATGTCGTGCCCCCCCACCCCAGCTGGGAGGCATCTGTGGTCACTTTGACTTTTTGTAAAAGTAGAACAAAGGAATGTCCTTGAGACACATCTGGTGCTGGGATCCACCAGGTTACAAGTTCCCTACAAATATTGGTGATTCATATGGGGAAATTCATGGACTGTCACCTTATTAACCATTGTACCACTGACATCCATTGAAATACTCTCATGTAAAACCTCACCAGTGGGACAATTAATAATAATTAATAATTAAGACAGCTATGGGTCCCAGAAACTGTAAAATTCATCTGGCAGAAGGGGTCTGAAGAGGCAGAAGTTTTAAGGCTTGATTTTATAGGGTGGACAATCTTCACTGTGGGAATCTTCCTATCTGGGAAACACTGTCTAACTGTCCCAATATGAACTCCAGGACTTAAGTAGGGCAAATATGTGACTTGCTGTAATTGACTGTGATGCAAAGATTGAAGCAATGTGGAGTCGGTCATCTCTGGCATGAATCAGAAGATGCTTGGTGGGGGTGGGAATGAGCCAGTCATCATGGTAGGGAAACACTCAGAATCCTAGCAGCCTCAAGTGAGCCACAATCACTGCCATGGTGTTGGTCATCATCAGGGGGGCTGTAGTGAGATGAAAGGGTAGGGCTCTGAACTAAAAATGACTAGCTCCAAGCCAGAAGTGAAGAAACCTCCAAGAATGTCTGTCCATTTTAGTGTGATAGCATGCATTCTGGAGATCTATTGAGAACATCTAATCATCCTTCTGCAACAGTGGAAGAATGGAGTGAACTGTGACCATTTGAAACTTTTGAATGTTTGATAAACAGGTTCAAGAGGTTTAGGTACAAGACTGGTCTGAGATGTCCATTCTTCACCGGCACCAAAAACAACTTGAACAAGTTCTGAATCCTTGCTGGTCTGGTGGTACCTTTTGTATGACTCTTTTTATTAACAGCTTTTGGATTTCTATAGCTATGTCTTTTCCCTGATGGGGTGGCACATTGGGTATCTTCTTTGATATGTTTGGTGAAAGATGGGAAGATGGAATGGGTAGCCTCTGGTAATAACTGTCTGTAACTAGACATCTTTGATGATGGATGTTCAGGTCTCCAGGTGCAAAGATAAACACCCCCAACTACGTCCAGAGTGCAGCAGCCCGTCAATACTTCAGGAGCATTAGTAAGGCTTCTCTGTGAAAGCACATCTGAAGCCTTGATTCTGCAGGCCTTCTCTGCCCTGTGGGCAATATTTATTATTAGAGTTTCCCCCTCTGCCTCGGGAAGATCTATCTCCATAGGAGTCCTGAAAAAACTCTGGGATTTTTGGAACCGCATCTTTCTTCTACTTTCTGGTTCCTGGAGTCTGCATTCCTATGACAGACTGAGTTTTCCCATCCTGTTCATTCCTGGAGAGAGTTTTTTTACCTTGGGACCAAAACGGGTCAACCCATCAAAGGGAGCATTGATAAAAGTCATCTTAAAGGGCTCTGAAAAGTCACATAAGCACATCCAGATATGCTTCCGAGCAGTAATGCTTGAGCCCATAGCTCTAGAAGCACCCCTCATCACGTAAGAGATCAGATGTATGGAGGTATTCAAAATACATTGGAGGGTGGCCAGTTGTGAAAAAATGGTTTTCTTGTTCTTTGCAGACATGGACCCAGTGAGGGATGTAGCAGGTTCTTTAGTCAAATCCCTCTGGAATCTTCTAAGGTATGACAAATAATTCAGTGACCACCAATAAACCCTGATATTGTCCATTAAAACAACGAAAGAAGTCATGGACATTCAGAATCGGCAATTAACTGAAACACCTGATGTTCATAAGGATCATTTGCATATATTCCATGTGCTTCTGATACAAGAGGTTTGGGAGGTCACTCCTTGGAAGTTCTAGCTTTGCTGGAGTTTTCATTTTTTTTTACTATAGAGGAAAGGAAAAATAAGACACAATAGAAATCTGACTGAAACAGTATACCAAGTGTTTTTTACTTATCTCCAACAAGCACGTCTGAATGTTGAGAATGACAAATGATACCTGAGGTAATGTAGTATTTGGAGGATATTATGGCTAAGGGGAGGGGGATGAGCTATGGAGCCTAAGTCTGGAAAAAGCAGCCAAAGTCAGATCCAAGGTCAGATCTGAAACCCATGAAAGGAGGAATGGACAGAAAAGACAACATCAGATCTATGCCTTAATAATGCTACTATGCTGTGATTTTGTGTGAAATAAAAGCTTTATTATAACTTTAAATATCTGCATCTAGTGTCATTATTAAATTGCTAAGAACAGCACAAGCGGTACTGTAGGTGTGCATCATGATGCACATCACAGGCCTAACTTTAGGTCACAAGCAAAGCATCTGAAGAACAAATACTACACCATCAGAACTCAACTCTTTGAACACAATCATTTGTTATCATACTAAAAAAAGATGCCTGCACCTTCTTCACAACATGCAGAAGTGTTTAAACAAATACATGAAGATATCACAGTTTGATTAATTATCATGAGAGTGACAAAATGTTGGTATGGTGGCCCAACAGCAACATGGACATTCCAAAGCTTTTAGCAATCATCCCAGAAGAGAGAACCACTGCTACGAACTGTTTTAACACAAGACCCCAGTCAGAAAATAGCTGTTGACATATGTGAGTTTGAAGGAAAGATCTGCCTTATAGTATACACTAGTATTCTTGAGATGAAGAAATATTACAAGTACCAAAGTCTAACCAAGAAATCATTCTCAGGTTCAAGATAATGTTTACCAGATGTAGAGTATCAATCCACCTAGTCACAGATAATAGCACACAGTTTGTATCTACTGATTTCCAACAATTTGCACAGACTCTGGCTTCATACATACTTCATCAGGTTCTCACTATCCATATCTTAATGAAGCTACTGAGAAAGAGAGAGAGAGAGGTCCAAACTACTAAAAAGATTCTTCCTCAACCTGTTCTTCACAAAGCTCTTCTGTCTTACTGTGCAGTTTCACGCTGTTCTGCTGGAATAAGCCCTGTATAGATGATGCTCTGTAGATATATCAGGAATAATATACCTTTGCTGGAATACAACGTTAAACCAAAGACTATTCCATCTGGATTTGTGCTGAGAAATGAACAAAAGGCAAAAGATGCTTACAGACATTTTTATGACAGGTGATAGTCCATCCAGATTCTACCAGAGTTTCAACCAGGTCAACCAGTGTTTCTAAAACTTCAGGGAAAAGAGGAAGTGGACAGCAGCTGCTGCAGAACAAAATTCAGATGAACTGTATTCTTACATGGTAAAAACAGATGACAGCATCATTGTGACACATAACCAGAGACATATCCGGGCCATTCTTGAAAAGTTTCAATGTAAAAATCAAATATCAAGGGGACATACTCAGGTGTTCAAGCTAAAGATGAAGTGGTCTTTAGCTGACCGAAATACCTCAGGTTGGTCAAAGGCCCTATTTTAAGCAACTATCCAAAATGAAGATGAAAGTTCTGAATCCGAAATGAGTTATAAAGACACTGGGAGTGTCTTAAAATTTGGATGTGACTTTCAAATGCTACCCAGTCTTGTCAAATAAAAAATAATGGAAATGACTCCGAAAGTTTTAATCATTCATCGGGGCATCCTTTTTCTACTGTCCAGTGCATGTGACCAGCTATGACCATGAAGTGTGTATACCTAAATGTTATAGTGAATGCAGCTACATCCATGGGTAGATAAGTGGCTGATTCTTTTCCTTAATATTATAAATAATTTGCAAATTGTCTTTCTTTCAATTGAAAATTACTTAATTGCATTAAAAGTTACTCTTGGAAAAAATGTACCTGCTGAAATGTGAAGAAAGTTTTGAAATTCATTTTTAAAGTGTTTGCATTGTATTAAAAACTGACAAATATGTGCATAACTATTTCATAACCAGAGAGTGTTTTAAAGAGAGATTTTGTCTCTCCTTGAAAGGGGGAGATGTGATGATAACAGACTGTGTACAGCTTTAAATGTGTAAATATGTAAAAATGAATACAAGCTCTTGTATCTTTAAGACTATCCAATACTCACGATACTTTTAGTCTTTGCCAAGACTGGAAAGAACCCTAAACATTTCTGTATCTCATGAGTTCTTAGAGAACTCCCTATCACCATTTATTTTTATTTTTTATTTTTTTATTTATTTAACATTTGTTGACCGGGAAAGTCCGACTAGGTTCCACAGATCCTGTTTTCAGCGGAGGCCCGGGGAGAAATGCTCCAGAAGCATGTCTTTAGAATGTGGGAGGAAACCGGAGTACCCGGAGGAAACCCACGCAAACGCAGGGAGAACATGCAAACTCCACACAGAAGGCACCCCAGCCGAGAATCGAACCGGAGAACCTCTTGCTGTGAGGCAACAGCATTAACCGCTGCACCACTGCGCCACCCATTTCTTTGGATATTTACATTACCAGTCTCATAACTATATACCTAAAGAATCATATTACATCCATTCATGATCTTGCTTATTAAAGACAAAGTGTTTTACCTCCAAAGGGAAATATTTCCTTTTCTGAAGTTCCTTAGGTTTTTGCCATGTCCTAATCATCCCAATATTTCTAGTAACTCCCTCACACTTTTTTGAAACTCCTGGAAAAATGTTTTAGCAGCTAACAAATGAGCAAACTCTAAACTAGTAACATAGACCTCCTTATTGAGCACATATATTACACAGATTTTTTTCTCATAAAAGTATTGCCAACATATCTTAAAATCTCGTACAGATTAGTTGCCATGTACCCTGTATGGTCCTCTCAGCTGGAGATGTGCCAAGCTTTAGGAAGGGTGCATAATTATGCACTTCCTGGTCATGTTCCACAGTGCACCCCTTCAACTCCTTAAATTATTTATTTCCATCTTTTGGCATGTCAGAATAATGATAACATCACAGATATTTTATGGGCCTTTGCAACAAATTACAAAGAAGAAAATAAAAGACTGAAACATTTTTAAGGCTTCACTGCATACGACTTCTGTGGCTTGACTACTGCTACAAAAGACATCCATCTATCCATTCTTCTTCTTATCACTTAAAAGATATTAGGTTCTATTTATGATGGGCTGTCCCAGGTTGTGGGTTGAAGTGATCACAAGATTCCATAATGCCCATCCTGTTTCAGCCTGAAGTATCATGTGAGAAAATATATTTCAAATAGATACCCTGTTCTGTTCTACACTACAAGTTCTACTCAGACTAAAATTTAGATAGCTGGAGGACCTGTATGAAGAATGAATAGAAAGGCCCAGATATAATTACATACACACACACACATTTTATATTTATATATGTATATATATATATATATATATATATATATATATATATATATGTATATATATATTAATATATATATATATATATATATATACATACATGCACACACACACACACACACACACACACACACACACACACACACACACACACACACATATATATATATATATATATATATATATATATATATATATATATATATATATATATATATATATCAGAAACAGTGTATCTCTTTTTCCATCTTTCCAGCCTAACATTCCCACTACCCCTTCACAATTTTTATGTTGGTGGTTAGGAGGGAGCCTAAACTATTTTCTCTGGCACTCAAACAGTGGAGGTCTCCTTGAACTAATTTGTATACACTGCTCAAGCAAAGCATTGTAAATCTGCAGTAGTGGACAGTGAGCTATTCTGGAATCTAATGATTGCAAAATGCTTCACATGGCCTAATTAGCTGTGTATAATCTTCAGCTAGCTTTAGTTTCCTTCCTGTCCTAATACTTCTAGTTACCTCTCCCTCCTCTTCTTTAATCACAAAAGGATGTTTAAAAAATGTGAGTAGAAAGCTGATGTCATGAATAAGTGATTCAGCTTTTTTCTTGACTGGCTTAGGTTCCAGTTAAAGGGGCTATTTCTGTCTTGCCTTTCCACGTGTTTTACAAATAGTGTAATAGGTAACTAACTGTGGCAGCTGAGCTGTGCACTGAAAGAAATGAGGTGCTGCTTGGAGGCAAAACTACCAGGTCCCTCAGTAGAACAACTGATAACATGATGGTATACCATTTGAGATAGCCTGAGTTCAAGTTAGTATTGCAAATTTGATTTATTTTTTCATCTTTGAAAGTGTGTACTGCCAAAGCTGTGCTTAAAGCACTGACAATCAGTGGAATCACTCTATGCAGCATAAGCCTCTCTTCTAGCACAAGATGCAATTTTTCTTTTAATAATCACATTGAAATACATTCTTCAGCAGGTCCTTGCAGGCAATTGTGATCTTCCTTACCTATTATCACCCCTTTGATTTACCTGAACTCTTTCATATTTTTTCCCACCTTATTTCTCTTCTGTATGTGTGCATGTAGTATATGTAAACATGCTGATGGCGCAGATAAGGTTTGAATTTTACTACCCTCCCCCAATGTATGTCTTCTTCATCACTTATTTCAAAATTTTCTTCTGTGTCCTCTTTATTATTTTTTCCTTATCTATTTTTTTACTGTTTCTACTACTTCTGAATTTTTTCTCTTTATTTTTCTTTTTCCCTTCCTTATACTTATTTTCATTTTTTAAATCCTTCCATGAATGTCCAATTTTGTTACATTTATAACATTTCAATTCACATTTTTTGCATCATGTCCCATTTCCCCACAAACATAACACTCCCCGGGATTAATGAAGCTTGCGCCATGCACCGGAGTAGCGTCGGTGATCCAGCACCAAATATGGCCGCCGAGCAATTCAGGTAAGAGCTGTTTCCATATGCTCTACCAGCGTACGCCAGAGCTGCACAGCTCCTGGTGCATGTATGCTAATTACCCCATGCACAGCAGTATAGCATGCAAATGAAAGTATAAAGCGATTCATGAAGTGGTGCAGGCATAGCGTAAACATGTAGAAATGTAAACCAAAAAAAACCGATGTACATTTTGTCAAACATAAAATCGGAGCCATGAAAGCGGACCAAACTTATGTATTATAATGTTAATATAAGCCAATGGCTAAATATATAGCCAATGGCATAAAACAACATGCACAACATATAAAAAATAACATTTAATGACATGGCCACACCAATGCAAAGTAAAACCGCAGTGCATCGGTGCGCAAACGGGATCACAAGGAAAATATATTTAGATGTCATAAACCTGTAATGTAACACAATTCATGATGTCGCCATAATAGTCAGTGGCATGCATGCTACACCACAACCATGGCACAGGGGTTGCTAAGGATCTGTGACAGTGTTCCATGCAATAACTAGGAATTTGCAGTCAATGACATGCAAATGAGTCATGTAATACTGAACTGCAAATGCCCCGCTGGTGTAAGGATGTACCACACGGTGTAGCAGTACAACACCGAGGAGTGGCCTGGAGGTAAACATGACATCAAGAGAGGGGGGGGCGCCACCATAGCTCTAAGCACATTGGATCATTGCTAATCTGTGTTGCGTGTTGCTGAGCAAAGCCACAGGATAGGGGTGTGGAAGTAGCCATAGCTTTGCTTAGCTGAGAACACACAAGGTAACTGAAAGTTCATGTGAAAGTGGATGAAAATACGCATGAAACCCAGTAAACGGCTGTGTGTGGTGCGCACCACAGCTGAAACAGGAAGGCTATGGGAAGACAATAAGGAAATGCTGCAGCATGGTAATTGGAGTACAAATGAGCAATTAACACCTAGAAACTCACAGTGGGGGCCATAGACAACAGCTAACAAGGCTGCTAGCAGCTACCTGCAGAACAGGAAAGGGGAGGTGCCGTACAGCAAAGAAAAGAGAACTGTCACAGCAGAACAAAGCAAACTTGCAGTAGATCAGCTACATAACACATTTCCCAACACAATCCTGGGTTTTGGAAGCACAAAACAAGAAAGGCGGCAGCTGGATGCATGCCTGACAATGGGAAGGGAATCGGGTTGAAAACAGAAGTAAAGGGCAATAGATGAATCATGGCAGACAAGAGTAAGTCAACACCAAAGGCCCCACTATAGTAGTACCTGCTGTAAAACCAATAATTAAGATACTCTGCAGCTGGAATAGCACAAACACACCCAATTACACCAGCATCATCCATTGCACAATAGTATAAGGTGTGAAAGCCCCACACACACACTTGTGTATTCCCAGACACTCTGCACCATTGGTGTATACAGACGGGGAACTTTTAATATGTATATGTTAGGGACCGCCATAGCTTTGATTCACCAGCAGTGCTGGAGACTGATGGTGGTGTGGAGGATGATGCTGACAACCATCTCAGGCACAGGAGGAGGAGAAGAGTGTTCAGACCCAGGGTAACCTACCAGGGGCTACATGATCTGGAGATAGTAGAGCGTTACAGGGTGGACAGGGACATCATACAGCACCTTGTTGAGCTGTGCCGGCCATGCCTCAGAGC
Source organism: Protopterus annectens (assembly GCF_019279795.1). Lineage (NCBI taxonomy): Eukaryota > Metazoa > Chordata > Ceratodontiformes > Protopteridae > Protopterus > Protopterus annectens. Next base: position 494,292,128 of record NC_056739.1, read on the forward strand.
CAGAAGTAACAGAGGGGAACCCATCCCAGTGGACACGAAGGTATGTGTAAGCTTGAGAATACTAGCCACAGGTACCTTCCAAAGGCCATCTGGGGATATCATGGGGATCTCACAGGCATCAGCATCCCGGGTACTCCACCAGTTTCTGGATGCCATGTTACCACATGCCAATGAGCACATATACTTCCCCCGAATGCAGGAGGAGTTGGCCAGCAATATGCATCTCTTCCACCATGTGGCAGACTACCCAGAGGTACTGGGTGCAATAGACTGCACGCACATACACATCAAGTCACCACCCGGTGAGCAGGGTAGGCACCCTTCATCCCCTCCATCAACTGCCAGGTCGTGTGCAATGCCCAGGGCATTATCATGGATGTGTGTGCTGGCAGCCCTAGAAGCTATCACGACTCCCACATCTGGCATGCTTCACAGCTGTATCAGGTATTTGCCAGGGGGGACATCCCATATGGCCACCTGATGGGGGATGCTGGCTATGCACTAGAACCGTGGATGATGACTCCCATCAGAAATGCACACACAGCCATGCAAGAACGCCATAATGAGGCACACGCAGAAACCAGAATCATAATAGAGCGCATGTTTGGGATGCTGAAATCACAGTTCCATTGCTTGGACATATCTGGTGGAGTGAGTAACAGCACAGTATGCTACACTTGTACACCAAAGCAAGGATGTCTGGTGAGCACACTGTACACCACATAACAGTTCATGCATAGCCATATGGCCTTGAGCTGGCCAAACATCCTTGCCAGACTTAAACATCTGCAGAAGTATCAGGTACAAACAAACCCTGCATAAGTAGCACTGTTCCGAAATATAACAGCTGTACTCACATGTAGAACTAAATCGTCTAGCCATTACACACAGTCCACGGGAGTCATGAAGTTAATATATCTCTGTGTATCTCCATATAGCTGTTGAAATATATCGCAAAAACACATCTAGGCTGTCTCCCTTGAAAGTAAGGCAAACAGACAACGCCCAAAACAAGTACTCAGTTATGCACCACTGTTGCCATGGTATCGGCTAATGGAGTAGCTGCACAGCTGATGTACATCTAATTAACTACTTTGGAACAGCAATTGGTGGACAGGATACCACATGTTACCGATATGTAACTAGAAAAGGGTGTGTTATCACACATTCAAAACTTCCATATATACCAGCGGAATGTTACAAAGAACATTGAAACACAAACCAAAAAGGATTGAATCAACAGTTAACGACACCTCAAGTTACTAATAAGGTATGTAGAACAGTCAGTATGTCTGTGTATGTAGTACCTTTCTGTAGTATTTAAAGTGTATGCAATCCATATAGTGGAAACAGTTATCTTGTAGTGATGTATTGTTGAGCATAGTAACGCTTGTAGTATTTGTGTGTACTGCTGTAGGTCACAAGGCAAACACTGCGTACACCACAAGGGATGCTATATAAGGGCTTTGAACAGAAATACTCCTCACCAGCTGATGTCAGTGGCAGGCTGGTCCAACGTAAACATGTGCTATAACAGGGGATAGTATATGTTGATATATTGTAACTGTAGCCATATGTATGGGTGTATTACAGAGAATAACATGTGGAAGGTTGGGCCACTGTGCAATTATGATTTGCATTGTGGGATATTGTGCCAATAACTGTGTAATGTACAGTATTGTAGGCAGATATGTATTACAAGCTACATAGCATTACTGTAATGATAGGCAAACATTAATTATGTCAATTGGCATTTACAATACACAATAACAGGATGCATATGTCTTTTAGTCACCCAACAGTTGATCAGCATGACAGCAAAGTAAAATGGAAGAGCTATTTAACTATCCATGTGCATAAGACATGTAATATGTGCAAAGGCAGGTACTAGGCTGTCTTACCAAGGGTATCTGTAAGCCTAGCTGGTGTGTGTTGGCTTTCACCACCCCCATAGGTTGGTTCCCTGTGCCTCTGAATGGCAGAGCCAATAGTTCCCTGTGCCTCTGTCCAGCAGAGCCACTGCAGTGATCCCTGGGGTACATGTCTGTCTCCCATCCACATGTCAAGGTTTCCTGCCTGATGTACATTGGAATCATGTTCCAAAGCATGGGGAGTGTCTGGGTCAGGAATCTATCTGTCCAGTGCGTCCTACTCATCATTGCGGTTAGGTGTATATCCCTATAGCATGTGGCTCTCAGGGGCTTCTGTTTAGGTGGAGCATATCCAGCAATAAAGGGTTGGGCATGGGCCTTGTATGTCAAGCAGAGATCACCTGTGAGTATGCGGTATGCAACTGAGTACAGCAGGAGTTTCTTAGGTTGGGTTGCATAGGTCATCTGTTTGAAGTCAGTAATCCTCTTGGTGTGGTACTGGTGTGGTCTTACAAGCTGTTGCAGTTGTCTTGTAAGGTATATCCCAAATGGGGTGTTGTATCCTTTAATGGGTCTAATATGTCATGTGTTGAGTCACAATGGCCCCTCTGATCTGGATGCAAACCCATTAGAGATTAGTGGGGCCATGTAGAAGGATATTCTAACCACCTTGTCATTATGGGTATCGAAGGAGAGACTGCTATCTACTGGGGTTCCCGGATCCCTTATTACCTTTTCTGTACGTAGGGGACTAGCACCTATGTGGTAGTCTGTGGGTAATTAGTTATATCCAAAGGGGATGAATATGCACTTTTAGGCATTCAGCTTGACGCCATGATATTAACACCAGGTATCTGTCTCAGTGCGACCCTTCCAGAGGGTGTCTGTAACAGCTGGGGAAACAATTATGTCCCCTAGTTTGCAGTCATCTACAAACCTTTTCAGCCAAAGCCCTCCTGTGCTTGTCTGTACATCAGAGCAGTATATACCAAACATGAGGGGTCCTAGGACTGAGCCCTGGGGGACGCCACTTGTAACTGGTATACAGTCGGACCTAGGGTATGCAACTGAGTGGGTTCTGTCCATGAGCCACTTTGCAAACCATCACATGATGTAGGGGGTTAATGTTCAGGCGGATGGGTATGTTGATAATACCAGAAGGAGGAATGGTGTTGAAAGCCTATGAGAGATCTAGGTAGGCTGTGTGGACTTCCTTACCCTCATCTAAGGCCTTGGTAACTGTCTCTAAGAAGTCCATCAGGTTTAGGAGGCATGGTCCACCCTTAACAATGCCAAACAGGGAGGGGTCAAAGGTTTGGAGGTACCCAATGTCTCTGTGACAGTGATCCATGATGTGCACCATAGCCTTGCAGACCAGGCTAGTCAGGCCTATAGGGAAATAGGTCCCGTGGTCCGTTGTGGTGCCACCTTTGTGGAGTGGGATAACTGTTGCTGTGCACCATTCAGGGGGCACTATGCCCGATATGAGGCTATTATTGAACATGGTGCTTAGGTGGGGAGACAGTACGATCTGAAGTTCATGTAAAACGCAGCCTGGGATGTTGTCCGGTCCCATGGATGCTGTGATATTGCCTTTAGAGTGTGCAGCTTTGAGAGGGATCTGCCAGGATGTTGCCAATATCAATTGCTTCTGTCATGCCTTTGTGCTGTAACTCAGAGCAGATCTGGTTGCTGACATCGAGATATGTGACATAGCTATAGAATGCTTTGTGGTTGTTGTTGGTATTAGTTGCATTTTATTTTTTGTAGCTAGTTTTGGAGGATCTTATAAGGGATCTCACCTTCTTACTGAGGCTGGCCAGGGAGCTCTTCCATGCATGGTATTGTACTCTCATTTGCAACAGTGTCTTCCTCCTGTAGTACAATATGTTTATGGCAGGGGACCACCAGATTGGTTTAGTTAATTAGGAGTATAGTGTCCTGTTTCTGTTTGGGATAGCACAAGCCATGCACTCGTGTAAGTGCTTATAGAGTGAAATTGTGTAGGATTCAGCAGTTGTAACAGTACTGTCCATCTGCATGGGTGTCAAGACGTCCATCATGTCTGTCTTAAGAAGCATGTAGTTGGCCTTGTAGACATATACTGTGGTTCCCTTAATGGGGGGAGGGTGCGGGATGTGGATATCAACAGTGTTCAGCACATGGTCTGATCAGACCAATGAGGAGTTGGCGTGACATGTGGAGCACCAGTCACTCATGTTGGTAATGCCTAGGTCTAGGATATTGTTGCCCCTAGTGGGTGTGTGGATATGTTGAGTCAGGGCATTGGTGTTTATGAATTCCAGACACCGCTGAGCTAATGTGTTGGTACACAAGTAGTTTTCCCAGTTAATGGTGGGGTAGATTCAATGAGACTTATGTGATGAGTGTGGTGTTGTGAGAATGTGTACCTTCTCCACATGACAGTCAGGGTCAGGCTTGGTTGGAGAGACCTTTACCTCCAGTTTGGCTAGATGAGTGCATCTCTCACAGGTTGTAGTGTTGGGTGGTAGGTGTACATTGCCTCAAGATGTCCAGATTCATCAGATAGACAGGTGAGAACACTGGCAGTTGACTCTTGGACATGCCTGAATATAGAACTACATTCACCTAGATAAGTGAAGAAAGTGAGTACAAGAGCTAAATTACTCTAAGCAAGTGAGAAAAGTATGTACAAAACCTGTTCACCCTTACCTCTAGGTAATGAGGAAGATTGAGTGCTATAGTAATTATTAGCTTACGTAGTGCTTACAAGTCCTGAACAAGTGCTTAGCATGAATAAGCAATCCAGATAGGGTCTTGGATAACATAAACACATGGCCCCCTCCCCCCAACAGGTACACAAGCATATATCCATGTACACCACAGGGCCCCTGTACCCACAACTATGCAGGTACAAGTTGCACTCAGTCTGCATGGGACCTGTCCACATCACAGGTTGTATCATACACATATGGCAAAACAAGATGCTCTTCATGTATACATCATGTAAAATATAGCTCCACGTCAGGTTGTGTACACACTGAATAGTGCACACCAACAGGTATCACAACCCACAAAGGGGGAGACACCACTGATAATGGGAAGTACTTTACTGCTACCCTGCTGAGTCTGGTCTGGAAGGTCATAAACCTTGATCAATTAAGAGATGTCAGCAGTACAGATGTAGATGACATTATGGTTGATGTCACACTGCATATCATAACCTTGCCAGGTCATAGGAAATCATCACCCATACTGTGTACCACCTACACTCAATATACTAGATGTACATTCCTATGTCACAGGAGTGTTTTGCAACAGGACTGCTGGCAGCACCAACACTACAGAAGGTTTCTGAATAATACACGATCATCACACCAGTGGCAGCTACAGTATGTCAGGGTTAATGAATTTTTTCCCCCTCATTGTAGTCCATACCTTACAGACAAACAGAAGGCATCTGCCTATTGAAGTATGCAAATGACTATGACCTAGGAGCAATAGCTGACTCAGGAGTGTTGTGGACAACATACAGAAGGGGTTTTGTGGGTGAGGTGTTTGTGACATATGGCCACAATCTGACAGCTACATATTGCATTGTCACCCCTATGTTAATAGCCCTGTACCCATGAACTACCACCTAGACAGCGGTCAACATAATTGACACTTGTGTGTGAGGGATGCAGCTGGGCAGTTGTCTTTCCTGTGATAGCTACGTCACCACACCTGTCAGGTAGTCATATGTGGCAACCCTAATAATGATAGGGTGCCATTCATGAATATAGAGATCATTGTCCAGCCATACACGACACTCAAGTGACCCATAGCAGATCACATATTTCCTTTAAGGGGTATTGGCCATGTGCAGATGGCCTACACCAGTCTTCCCATTCCCCATCTCCACTATGTAGCATGATGCATACCCTGAATAAATCCATGTCCAACCCAGTGATGTTGGGCATGCTACACGTACTCATCCTGATCTCGAACACATACTTCATGGACATCCAGCTACCACATGCTGAACAGATCCTTGTCCCATACACTTGACATAGTCCTGCCATACTATGCATTCTTGTCCATCAAAACTGCACATCGCTCCCCTCTCAGACATGGTGTGATGACCGCATGGTAATGCATGGTATATGTATCATTAACCCTGTGTATCAGTAATGTGGCATTGCTCCACCTGGCCCCACGGACATGCCTGTTGGCTACTGCCAGGTAACATTTCATCCTAGATTCATACATGGCTCATGGCATAGCCCACTAGTTGACTTTGACTGTACATGCCATAGTTGATATCCATCCCTGCATATACCATCTGGCTAGACAGTGTCCCATGTGTATCACATGTGCAACACAGGTGATACATGGCAGGATGTTGAATCGCTGTACAGTGCCGTGTAGATGTATATGGCAGAACACATACATGTAAAACTTTATGTGAGCACGTCTGCAGGGTCACAGGTCATGTCTGTTAAGGCAGTGTACGTCCTTATATGTGACATATACACAGTATCAAGGTTGACTGCATTAATGTGGACAGATCCAGCCATGTGCTGATAGGTAGGAACACCAGTACAGGCAAACAGACATTCCCACATCAAGACAGCAACCAAATGGAGTATGAACAATGTAATCAGGTGACACACACACATATATGGTGATAATATCCACTCAACATTGAGTGTCACACGTGTGTGACACAAACACGTCAGTGTCATGTAGGTTTGTAAATACAACTATTTAAACTTAATTAATGCGATACACATGTATGTTCAACTGTAGCTCTGTATGTCTCTGTGAGTTACTGTGACCTGTCTCCATCATTATGTCTTCCAGGTATGCCGCATGCAAGGCTACCCTCTTTTATCCACTTGGAGGATGAGGCCCTCATCCCATACCTACTCGACAATCACGATATCCTGTTCAGCCATGTGCCACAGGATGCACATCAGCGGGATGCCCTGTGGATGGAACTTCACAGGAGGGTTAATGATGTGGGTGGCCACAACCGCACATACCAGCAGGTGCACAGACACTGTACAGACCTCATTAGACAGGCGAAATACCATGCAAATGCAATCGCCAGGGAACAACGTTCAACAGGTGGTGGACCACCAACCCAGCCCCCACTCACACGTACCAAGGAGCTACTGGCCAACCTGGGGACACTTGCAGAACCACATCCACAAGCCTTAGTCAATATTGTGGAGGTGGGTGTCTCTCAACCACTGAGCCTGGAGTTGACTGGTAAGTCAGTACTGCACCTATAACAACTATATTCCATATAGTTGCATGTGTCACTGTACAATATGTAATGTAACATCATATGCAAGGCATGTATACACATATGCTACACACTATAGTATGCTACTCTGTGTATGCGTATGCACACATGTGCATACACATTGTATACTCTAATGTACTGGTGTATGTGTAATGCACATTGCACCCTGTAGCTTTTATACAGGGGTGGATTATGCTCATACTGCTGTGTTACTCCTATTTAGGTACCTCTGGCATTTCGCTGCTACAGCAGCCCATTGCAGGTGAGGGTGTTATTATTTATCAGGAAGTGTAATGCACAAATCTACCTGCCATGTGCCCATTTACAACATGTACACATAATGTATGGTCCTATCACAATATACAGATCGGACCTGCAATGCATCACAATGATTACCCATGTGCAACACTTGCAAACTATGTAAATCATCTCACCAACATGAATCCTCACAAACTGTCATTGCCAGATGTGTTGACAGCTGTGCATATGATGGTGGAGGTGCTGTTCACTTTAGGGACATACTACAGATCTGATCTACACATGTGTTGAATACAAACAGTACTACACAGAGGGCTGGAGTATGGCCAGCACACAGGTTTCACCGGTGTGGATCATAGCCCTGCTATGAATGTCACACAATGTGATGTGCTATCTTGACATGTCCATGACATCTATTGGCCTGGCTGCTACACTGCCTACCTAACCTGAAAACATATCCCACATACCACCCTTTATCTGCATAACCCTGTTGTCAGTGGAGCATATATGTCATATGGGACAACACAGACATGTGAAATAGATGCCCATCACAATAATTTGGACAACACATGTACACACATGGCCATGGAGGATGGCCAGAGACATGGAGCAGCACACACAGTAGACGTGTTGTGCTTGTGTGTACACCCTGTTGTACAATGGCTACAAATGGTTCAATCATGGCCTTTGTATAATGGTCATATTGTAGATGTGGAACACTAGACATCCTACAGGACTGTGCACATCCTGTGTAGGTGTAACATCAATCCACCACATAAGATGTGTTGAACATCTTGAGGGTCTTGCGACATGACAGCAGTCACCTGTACAGTATCCACATCAGGCCACAGATGCAGTACATTCCCGTTGCTGGTGTTGGACACGAATGTCATACTAGCTCCTCGTGTGTGTGTGGTACACAGATGTCATGTGAGACATGGCGTACCGATGTGTTCACCATGTCTGGCCATAGTTGCCAGGCTGCAGCCATATGGTTGAAGATGTGCAGGAGTGTCATCCGTATACCCATCAGTGACCTGTGTCACAACTTCCACATCATGGTTTAATGCGTATACACCTCAGTGACGTGGGTCACATTCCACAGTATATATGTATTGTATCTGAGCACAGTCATGACTACGAACCCTGTCTGTAACTCACACTGTATAGCACTAGAGACGCCCCATGATTCCCTACAATGGCCATGTACATCAGCTAAATGTGCAGTATATCTGTAGGGCAGACAGGCAACACTGAATTAGTAAACCATTGCCCCACTGTATATTTGACAGGAGACCATTGTTTTGAACATGTATGCATGTCATTGCACACGTCACCAGATCATATGTCATACTACATGTGATTATCAAGGTCAAATGCCACACATCAGGCAGATGTACTGTTAACCTGTGCTGGATCACATGGTGTCACACAGGGATGTATGCTAACTACTACTATGATTGTGTAATTTGCATGCCGTCTGCTATGACACATGCATGCTGTTGTGTGCAACCCAGGGATGTATAACTACCACCATTATTGTCTGCGCTGCATGCCATCTGCCATATTACATGCATGTTGCATGCCTTCTGTCATATCACGTGTGTGTGTGTGTCTGTGTGTGTGTCTATTGTATAGATTGTAATGTACAGTTCTTGTCTGCCCTCACAGGTGATGTAGGTGTATTGCCCTCCTGCGGTACATCTGATGTTAGTGTCCCCACAGAATCTAGCAGTGATGATGAACGTATGATTGAGACACAGGCAGAGTTGTCAGGGGCTGAAACTGTGCCATTGGTTGCCATTCCATCTATATCTACCTTATTCCCTCACACAGATCCCATATCTGCACATACCTCATCACCAGTGGCCATAGAGGAAGGACAGTTGGCACATGATAGCTTGGAACAGAAAAGTGTGGGGGCTATGGAAGGTGTGCCTGCACACCATGGTGTCAGCCAAATGACTGGTGGTGCACCACACAGGCACGTGGCCAGTGCTGCTCATAGGAGGACCTCTGGCCAACATGCTCCTGTACGACAGAGCACAGCAGCTGGTGTCACCAGATGCATGTTTCAGGTTGTAATGAAGGCACAGGCACATGCTGAATGGTGCAACAGAGAAGATCAGAGGCTACAGAGGGCTGCTGTCCATTCTTTAAACAACAACATCCAGGCAATGGTAAATGCTCAACAGCAGATTGCTGAAGCTTTGGATAGACGATTGGGTGACATGGCTGGAGTCCTTGACCGTGGCATGACAATCCACGAGCATGAGGTGTCTGTGTTGGAACATCTGGTAGGAGTACGGCATTGGGGACATGGACGTAGGCCTGCTAATCACCTGTGTCAGGTCTACGTGTACGAGCTACCTCACATGCCCACTCCCATAGTGGCGGTAGCAGCAGCAGCAGTGCATCTGGTGCTGTGCTGTCCACACCACAACACAGCAGGCCACGTGCACGTGGCCCGAGACGGTCCCAACAGAGACACAGTTCCAGTGGACAAGTGACATCAGACAGTACCCAATCTGCACCTCTGTCTGGTAGTGCCCGTGCAACCCCTGGCTGGCACAGGTCACATGTCTGTGGCCGGACACCATGAACTGTAAAACCTCACTTGTACAGTCTGCAGCTGTCAATAATACCCCTGTGTAGGCCAGACACATGGGAGAACTGTGTGCATACATACACGCACGCACTGGAAACATATGTAGGGCACCACAACACACACATGCATAACATCCACACACGCCCAATTAGATCAAAGGCCCAAACCCACACACATGATGTCATCCAATGGTGCAGCCTAGGCCTCTGGCAAACATTAATACCCTGTGCATATGATGATGCCTGTGCCGCATCCCTGACATCCACACTATCGGTGCAGGGACATGCTCATATGGTCTGATGCACAGGGTGAACAGACTAGGATGATACACGTAGTTTACAAATGTAGAGGACTGTTGACAGGCAGCAAATATACCATGTAGTACAGGTGTACAATACTGTTAACAGTATGTGTCTTGTGTAACAACAGTGCAGCCTAGGCCTCCGGCAAACATTAACACCCTGTGCATATGATGATGCCTGTGCCACATCCCTGACATCCACACCATCGGTGCAGGGACATGCTCGTATGGTCTGATGCACAGGGTGAACAGACTAGGATGATACATGTAGTTTTCAGATGTTGAGGACTGTTGACAGGCAGCAAATATACCATGGAGTACAGGTGTACAATACTGTTAACAGTATGTGTCTTGTGTAACAACAGTGCAGCCTAGGCCTCCAGCAAACATTAACACCCTGTGCATATGATGATGCCTGTGCCACATCCCTGACATCCACACCATCAGTGCAGGGACATGCTTATATGGTCTGATGCACAGGGTGAACAGACTAGGATGATATGTGTAGTTTACAAATGTTGAAGACTGTTGACAGATAGCATACCATGGAGTACAGGTGTACAATACTGTTAACAGTATGTGTCTTGTGTAACAACAGTGCAGCCTAGGCCTCCAGCAAACATTAACACCCTGTGCATATGATGATGCCTGTGCCACATCCCTGACATCCACACCATCAGTGCAGGGACATGCTTATATGGTCTGATGCACAGGGTGAACAGACTAGGATGATACGTGTAGTTTACAAATGTTGAGAACTGTTGACAGGTATCAGCTATACCATGTAGTACAGGTGTACAACACTGTTAACAGTATGTGTCTTGTGTAACAACAGTAACTGAATGTTGGTCATGATGTTCTGCTGTCCTTCTTCAGGTTTAATTGCACGTGCCGGTGGATGTCAGTGTTTGCAGTTAGTGTCCCATATGTCAATGTGGACTACTCACAGGTATGTCTGAATATACCAGCATGCACCGTGTAGCTGCCGCATACCAGTTAGAATGTCCCACGTTACAAACATGTCTACCGTTCCAAGAGCATGATAGCTGTGTATTAAGCTACTGTGGCCACAGACATGACATCCATAAAGGGTGACATCACAGGTACAGTTACATGGAGTGGTGAGGTAAGAGAGTGGTCTAGCTGATTACAAGGGTAGAGGTCAGTGGGAAGTGTGATGCCTCATTGGGAATCAGTAATACATGTTCCCTTGACAGGATGCCAACACACAACTGCACCCACACACTCAGGTATTGACACACATGTATTCAGTGACACAGTAACACACCCACACACTCACAGCTTCACCGACACAGTAACACACACTCGCACACAGTTGCTACTGGTGGGATGAGGACCCCTGCCTATGTACAAATCATCATTACAGTACTGTGCACCTACATGAGGGGCCACAGAGAATACACATGTACAGGTAGTCAGTACGGCCTAAGATCGTGGACATCAACACGGATAGTAGAATACATCGCCTGGATGGTGGGAGGGGTCTTATCAGTTCAGTATGGTAACATATATCCTCACCCCAGAGACCAGTCAGCCCTACATACACACAATGGCAGTCAGTAATTAATACACCTATGTCATGCACATACAGATACCTCACATGTGCGAGATACATGCCCCTGCCTATGTCCTGCTTTCTACATTGCAGTCTGTACAGATGTGTACACTAGTGTACAGGAGAGTGAGTAACAATTGAGATGTATTCCCCACAATATGTGACATATATGGACACACACAACCACACATGCCAGTACTGTGAATCTCACACCTGCCTAGCTCATGTTATGTATGTCAGACGTACAGCAGTATTGCAAGCATTACAAACTGTACTGATGCTTCCTGTGGCAACAGTGCTGTTATATACACTAGGGACGTCATATCTATTAACAGGTGTCAAGTGATTTACCTTCACTGTCACCCTGACTGCTGTCTAAGTTGTGTGTTATGTCCTTCAATTAACGAAACCATTGCTTATCTGTTACACAGGGTATTGTAGGACCACTTGTGACACACCTGTGAGCTGTCCACAGCAAACATCCATCTGCAAAGATGCCCCACCACTTAGTTATTTCCACACTTCTGTCCGTACCTGTGGTACATCTTTCTGTACATTCAGCATATCACCATATACAGTTGGCACTGTTGAGGCTGCATTGCAACTGCATGATGTACTAGAATACACGCCACCTGCATACATTAGCAACTGCATACGCATGTTATCTGAATGTACAACACTACGTGTACAGGTGTGTAGGTCCTACAATCCTGACATTTGGTCATGTTTGTAGGCATTGCAATTGGTGGATATGTGTAATGACATACTTGACACATGGACTGTTGTATGATATGATGGGTGACCAGTACAGAGGGGATGTTACCTCTGTCAACATTGATATCACACCTTATGTACTGTTTGCATTCAGCAGCCATGGACCTACGTTCCATGTGCATGTGTGTAATGGCTGTAGCCACCTGTTTGCACAAAGGACTACAACAGCTATGTTATTTACAGGTATGTTGTGTGTGTGGTATGTACATACCCAGGGCAGGTACATGTATGTCATATCCATACATGAGGGTGTGTACTGGTGTACAGCAACAGTCATCTGCTAATGGTGGAAAGTACCGAGGGCCCCTGGTATGTGTACAGCTGACCTGGTCACAGATTGTGGTATTATTGCATTACATAACACATGATGCAACTGTGTCAGTACATATGTACTCTCTACAGTTGATGTAGAGCTACAGTACACAGGTCAAGGGTCACATGGTGGTGTACTCTTCTATGTCATACAACATGTATGGTTGTGTGTTGGTGATCCAAGGGCATGGTGGTGTCTGAAGTTTACATCCTAGAATGCAGCATGTGACACTGTGTCCTGCACATGTCTCATCTGTGATGCCTTTCATGGGGGGACCAGTCAGTACATGTGAGTGTCCTTTATGTATGTGGGTACACCACCTGGAGCGGTCCGTACCTGTGTTATGGCCCACATGTTTGGTTCTGAGGTATATGGTGGTAGTGCTAGGTTCTGAGGTATATGGTGGTAGTGCTACTGTGCACTACAGAGCCATCAGCCAGGTGTTCCTCACTGCACAGATGTTAGTACTCCCCATTGTTGGATCTACAGTGACCAGCTGTGAATATGGACACTACACATCTAGCAGTGGTTAGCATAAGAAAACAATGCAGTTGTCCTGTAGGTGTATGGGAGTTAACCTGTGTTTAGGACATTTGCCTTGGAATGGCACTGTGTGGGCGGATGTGACTTGGGTAATATCCCTTGTATCATGGATGCATGTGATATGTGACAAAGGCCTGCCTACTGTCAGCCATGTCATCCCAGAATGACAGCTGATGTTGTGTAAAAGACCGGTGTCAAATATATGTAGAGCAGCATTCCTGCTAACAATGACAACTACTAACACCAGAGCCCATTACAATGTGTTCTTCATGTCTACCTGTAATAGCATGGCCACTGTGGCCCTCCGTGTTTAGCATCAGAGTGCATCCCAGTCAGCTATGTGCTACTAGGAGTATGAGCATGCCCAGTATATCCTTGTGTAGATAGACACATAGTAGTGCATTCCGAGCAGCCCTGTGCTACTAAGTCTGTGAGCATGCCCCCTGTGCTACTAAGTGTATGAGCATGCCCAGTATATCCTTGTTTAGATGGACACATAGTGCATTCTGAACAGCCCTGTGCTACTAAGTGTGTGAGCATGCCCCCTGTGCTACTAAGTGTATGAGCATGCCCAGTATATTCTTGTGCAGATGGACACATAGTGCATTCCGAACAGCCCTGTGCTACTGTGTGTGAGCATGCCCAGTGACACCTTGCATCGGTTATGTGCCTCTGTGTATGGGCATGGCCACTGTGACCCTGCATAGTGGTAGTAGTCGTCCATTCCACAGATGGGAATACTCCAGGTCAGGATGGATTCCTACTTTAAACACACAGGTTCACAGATATGTACATCTTAACTGCCAGCATCCCTGTTGATGTCCGCATTCCCAGATGGTCATAAAGACAGCCTTGACATGTGTAGTCTGTGTGGCGTGATTCATAAGTATGTAGTATTGTAATAGTAATCTGTAAATAGGCAGGTATTCCATACCCACCACTGGCGTGTGTGTGTGTGTGTGTGTGTGTGTGTGTGTGTGTGTGTGTGTGTGTGTGTGTGTGTGTGTGTGTGTGTGTGTGTGTGTGTGTGTATGTGTGTGTGTGTGTGTGTGTGCATGTCTGTCCCCGTTTACCAGTGGACTCTAAATTGCTTTTTAACTGCCCACACTCCATACATTTCTTATACCCACCGGTAGCAAGGCTGATGATATCACCCATCAACAAATACTCCTCTGGGAGTGCTGTGTCCCAGTGATCTTGGTAGCATGTTCTGTAACTGCGTAATGCTGTAGTGTAATAAAGTAGTTAGGTCGGTGTGCTAGTCCCACACTTGCAGTGTGTTTGTGTGCGTGTGTCCCCGTTTGCCTGAGGACTGAGTAATACTTTTATACTGCTCATACTCCATACTTTTCTTATACCCACCATTAGCAAGGCCGATGATGTCACCCATCTACAAATACACCTCTGGGAGTGCTGTGTCCCAGTAACATCGGTAGCATGTTCTGTAACTGCATAATGCTGTAGTGTAATAAAGTAGTTAGGTCGGTGTTCTAGTCCCACACTTGCTATGTGTGTGTGTGTGTGTGTGTGTGTGTGTGTGTGTGTGTGTGTGTCCCCATTTGCCTGAGGACTGAGTAATGCTTTTATACTGCTCACACTCCATACATTTCTTATACCCACCGTTAGCAAGGCCAATGATGTCATCCATCTACAAATACACCTCTGGGAGTGCTTTGTCCCAGTAATCTTGGTAGCGCATTCTGTAACTGCGTAATGCTGTAGTGTAGTAAAGTAGTTAGGTCGGTGTTCTAATCCCAGACATGCCAACTGTGTGTGTGTGTGTGTGTGTGTGTGTGTGTGTGTGTGTGTGTGCCTGCGTGAGACAAGTACAGTGCTTTGTAGTATTCGCTGTAGCGTGTGCCCTAAACGCATGTTGCTGCAGTGTGATAGGGTAGGGGGTTTGTATACAGGACATGGCAAGTGTGGGTTTGTCTGTCAGAGCCTGTGTAGAGGTGGCTGTGATTGTCTTACCACTGGACATGTTTGGGAGCGGGTTTTGTAGTTTTCCTATATAGTATCCATCTTATGACACATTGGCCACCTCATGAGGAGTACAGCTGTCAGTCAGCCACAACACTGTGTTGGCAAGCCATACCCATACATCTGGCAAAAGGGCTGGTGAGCTAAGTATGCAGCCTTACTAGTACCCGGTATATGTTCCACACCCATGTGCCATGCATATACAAACTTGCCTAGGATATCCCACTATGTTGCTAGTAACATGCACATTGAGGACAGATAGTGTGACTGCAATGGCCTGCAGAGGACATGGAACCCTGTACAGTGGTACAATAGGCACATATATGCGGATATTGTGCCTTCACTATGTTCCACACTGAATGGCTGCAACATATGTGGTGCCATCATATGTGATTCACTAAGGCCAGACAATACTGTACACATGTGCCCTGTATGGACCCATGCCACTGACACCACTGTATACCTGTCCATTCTATAAATACAGGTGCAGGGCCGACCTGCTCATTATAAGCAGGTTTTGCCACACCAGGCCAGTATTAGCATATCGGGGTATAACAGGCTGTGTACACTACATGTGTCTGCCAAACCAGGTACACCTGTACATGTCACTGTACAGTATTGTGGGACATGCACATCCCAGGCAATGTCCATGTGAAGGACTATGAAACACAGACATGGCATGCATTGCAAAGCTATGGCCCTACACATTGGTAACCAGGATGTCAGGCCAGATAATGCAGTACCCATCTGTGTGGGACATTGCAGACACTACACCCCTGCACTGCACACCATTGTCGGGTGATGCAATGGCAAGGATTACCCCTCACTCAGCCTTGTACAGCCATCTTGCACAGCCAAACACTACACACCCATGGAGCAATGCATACCTGCATGACAGTACTGGCACCCTGTGTCTGCATGCGGGTTGTGATGCTTCCAACCACAGTCACTCCCAGTATAAACCTCGTTGGCATACCAACAGTTGTGAAGCACTTTCACATGCCCTAGCCCATAGAACCTCCAGATATTCCCTGTGGTGCATGTGGTCCTGTGCATTACTGCGGTGTGGCAAACTAAGTAGTTACATTGTGTATTTGCCACCTTGGCAAAGGTGTCAATGCATGTCCATTAGAGTGTGGTTGTGGGGACAATGGCATCCATTCATGTGGACTGACATGTGCCACACCTAATGTATGTCTACTATATCTGTTGCAGATGGCACTCACCCACCTACATACATGTTCTTACAGCACAGCAACATGTCACCTCTGTGGCACATGTAGTAACGTCATGCACATGTAATAGTAATGAGTAGTCAGGGGTTTGCCCCTGTACTATTCATCGTGTGGCAGATGATGCTTATGGTTAAGTCTCCAAGCTCTTCCCTGGTGTACCTTGCCTGTCCCGCACACACACTCTCTGGTGAATGTGAAGGTGTACACCTGCACAGTAGCAGCATGTGTATTGTAACAGATGGAAATGGTCAGGTGATAGCCTCTGCACCTATTGCAGTCCTCCTCTAGTTGATTGCATGTGGTACAGCTGTGATGGTGTTCCCATAGCCATCCACATGATAAACACAGTACACTATCTAGGGAAACATGTTATTATCTGGCCATGACAGTCGCTGTGAGAGGTACCTGGATGTGGTGTTCTGACACGACATCGCAGATGATATCTGGATGTACCTCAATTATTTTCCACAGTGGGAAATAGCCTAATGACAGGAGGGTGATGTGCCACACAACTACAGCATGTAAGTGTAGCTATGCTGCATTGAGACTACTGCCTGTTTAACATGTGTGTGTGGCAATGGCTATTCTGCATGTTATAATACAGACCTGACAGTACTGTCATGTCTGCATGTTATAATACAGACATGACAGTACTCTGTTCATGAGGGAACCCCATCTGTAGGGCCATCTGTGAACTGGTCAGTATGTGCAACCATTTGTTTCTTGTGTTACACACTGAACACACTTCTATGCACAGCAGAAGCATGGAGTGAGGATTGCAGACAGTACATGATGATAGGGATGTGTTACTGCCATCGCATCCCTGACTGGACATGTGTCACATGAGACAGTGGTATGAATGACACTGTGTGGGATTCCCAGTGACAAGCCAATGATGGGCAACTCTTCATAGCTGCAGTCACACGTCTACTACATGTTGTACAGTTGGCATGCGGTATATATGCATGTGTTGTGCTCCCTCTGCAAATGTATACCATCTGTTCTGTTGGGTTGCTGGTGATATCTATGCGTACTGTCATAGGTAATCCTGTATGCTGTTGTCTATCACTAAGCCATATGTGGGTTTAAAACACAACACCATAGGCTGAATGGGTTGGTAGGTCCCAGCAGATCCTCCTGTCCCACTTCAGCTGACCATGGCACCGGGCACTAGCAATCTGGGGCCCAGCCATTAACATCAACCTCTGTTGGCTCTGCACCATCTTCTAGTGGTACCATCACTGAGGATGGAGCATGTCCCCCTTGGGAGCGGGACCAGACAGGTACATATCTGCTGTCTTGCGGTCCCGGATGTGTTGTGTTGGTGGCTTCCTAAGGGGTTATGAAGCCAGATACACCAGTTCAAGGGCGGAGTGTCACATTTACAGGGTGATGCTGCTCCTCCTGGACAGCCCCCAGCACTGCCTTCTTTGCAGCTGTGTAGGTGCAGTGGCAGTTGCCCATGGCTGGGGACCTCCATCCCACTGTTCCCATGAGCTTTTGAATGCCGAAGACCCATCCCCATCCAGGGTGTATCCCCCCCCCACATGTGTCATATACCAACCATGTATGCTGTAATTTCTGTGCTCCTACCTATCCTCCAGGGCCATATGTACACTCCTTCCCCAACATCTGACCCTCACCTATGGACACATAAGGCCATTCAGCTCCTAGGACACCATCTGCCCTATACATAGCTGTCCATTACACACACGTGCCCACTGGTCACATGAAACCCTTGTAATATGCATCATAACATACTACTGTTATCCTCACCACTGTCCCTCAGGCGCACTGTCCTGGTATGCACATCACTCCTACATGGTCCAGGTACACGTGAGGAGGACTACCCCATTGTACACAAAACACTACCAGTCCCTCTATGGTTACCCCATTTACCTTTATCATGATGATGATGTTGCATACAGCACATTGCCGGAGTACTGTTCACATGTAATGATTGGACAGGTACTGTTGTGTTAATGTACATTACATGCACAGAGTGATGTATATGGCCAATGTACAACTATTTGCGTGTATGACTGACACATGTCTGTCTGAGGGAGTCTTGTGATCACATAGAGCAACACCACTACATAATAAAGGCGTCACTGGTGTTTCCCGTTTTATTCATTTGTAGTGCTTTGTTGCCACATGGTATGTCCCTGATACATCTCTATATATGTATGTACCTATATGCTGAACATAAACACTCACATGTACATCTACATGATGGGATACATTCCTATACTGTTGAATGACTGTGCTGTATGATATCCTCTGGTTACAGCCTCTTACGCTTGATTAGCCTCTATATTGCTTAACCAATGCAATACTTGCATAATGGTAGCCAGACATGCTTACACCTGCTTGATCCCGCACTTGCTAATGCACCAGCATTGGTGCTTGCATCTGTCACTCACACCCTTGGGTGTGAGCGAGGACCACAATATTACCTTGTGATGCCTATTACATCGGACTACATGACTACAGTATTGGGATTGGCCGCCCATTAGGCGACGGCATCGCATTTGACTGTACGGAATCAGTGGCCTGTCCAGTGACACAATCATATTTGTGTGTACCTCATACAATGTGCTCCCACCTTGTGATGCCTATTACATCGGAATACATGAATACAGTATCAGGAACAGCTGCCTATTAGGCGACGGCATGGCGTTCGACTGTACGGAATCAGTGGCCTGTCCGGTGAATCATTCATATTCGTGTGTTCCTCTTAGGCATACCTTGTGATGCCTATCACATCAGACTACATGACTACAGTCATAGCTGGCCTTATGCATAGGCCCATTAAGCAGTCGCCTAGGGCGCCGCTTTAGTGGGGGCACTTTACCAGTATTTATTTGGTGTAGGTAGACCAGGATGGAGGCACTGGGTGGTGTGGTGGGAGTACTGTTGTGCCCTCTGCCTAGGGCACCAGTTGACCTAAGGCCACTCCTGACTACAGTATCGGGAATGGCTGCCCATTAGGCGACGGCATGGCATTCGACTGTACGGAATCAGCGGCCTGTCTGGTGAATCATTCATAATTGTGTGTTTCTCTTACAATCTGCTCCCACCTTGTAATGCCTATCACATCGGACTACGTGATTACAGTATCGGGAATGGCTGCCCATTAGGCGACAGCATGGCATTCGACTGTATGGAATCTGCGGCCTGTCCAGTGAATTAATCATATTTGTGTGTTCTGCATACACTCTGCTCCCATCTGGCTGATACATGGGAACCGAGACCCTGCATTACAAACAAGTAGTTGGGTTGTGGTAGCCACATCCGTCAGACGGGTCATGCTACCGCATACCTATTATAGGTTTGCCACCTTCTCAATTGGCCAAGGTAGGACTTTAGGGTTACCACCTGTCCCACTTTGCGAGGGACACTGCGAAAATAATCAAGACATAGCACATGTCCAGATTACAGGAATTTATTATATTCTACGTTTCATTAATAATTGCATACAGCAGTTATTTTATATATAACACTTCTATATGTTATGTGAAGTAGCATAAGCAATTCAAATGCAACTAGATTAAGCTTTTATTTGTGCAAATAAGTGTAATTCTGTACTATGCATGGCTGTAGGTATGTTTAGTCCTGGAATGTCTGACATTTCTACAGAACATATCCCACTCTGGCCATTTGGAAAGGTGGCAACCCTATAGGACCTGTATGTAGAGATGTCAGACTTTGCAGGGCAACACACCCACAGCCAGTAGAAAGGGGAGTACTTCACTGTTTTGCCTAAATAAAAGGTTACTCTTGTGGCATTATAGTTGCTTATACTGTTACCTATAACATTTAGGTGTTTCAGAGGAACATAATTGTTTTATGCTACTACTACAGACAATATAAGTAGTCTTTGCCCTAAATCACAGGACATTTGCCTTAATTACAGTTATTATGCAGGACACAACTGCCCAAAGGGGAGAGTCCCACGCAAAGGTGGACAGGTGGTAACCCCAAACCTATTATTCTATCAACTTTCTAAGGTAGTCGGCGGAACATGCGCTTTCTCTCACTATCAGACCTCTCATACGAATGGGGAAGAATGAACACTGAATCAGGGACACTGCATAATGACCTCAGGGACACATTTAGAAGGTTGGTGCTATTAACCTGACACACTGACAGACACAGAGCACATATGTATTCATACACATTGTCTGAGGTACATGCTGTTTATGACTCTTACATGTTGTCATTATTCATTATGTGTATTCCGCCACCTTTCCTCCTAATATCACTAGTTCTAGGAGGTTTTAGTTGGGACTGTGTTAGATTCTGATTCGTAATCACAGACATCCCTGGTAATCGGGGACAGTTCAATAATATGGTCCCTATGTGTTCCCCCAATGGTTTATGGACTTTCCAGTAGATGTGCTCTTACGGTTTGGGAGGTATGGGCGTCTGCTATACCCACATCGGAATATTACTTACACCCACGGGGGAGGGGGTCCTA
>NC_056739.1:494315841-494468341 GCF_019279795.1 Protopterus annectens
CCAGGTCCCTAATTACTTCTTCTGTACTTAATGGATTACCACCTATGTGGTAATTTGTGGGCACTTTATTTTTGCCAAAGGGGATGACTATGCACTTTTTGGCGTTTAGCTTGAGGCCATGGCTCTGGCACCAGTTGTCTGTTTCTATGAGGCCCTTTTGGAGGAAGCTTGTGTCAGCTGGAGAGTCAATTATGGCACCCAGTTTGCAGTCATCTGCAAACTTGGTCAGCCACAGTCCTTCCGTGTTGGCCTGTACCTCCGAGAAATATATACCGAACAAGAGAGGTCCCAGGACTGAGCCTTGTGGGATGCCACTTGTAACTGGTTTGGAGTCTGACATAGCTCCAGCAATTCTAACCATGTGGGTTCTGTCCTTGAGCCAGTTTGCAACCCATCTAGTGACATAGGGGTTTATATTTAAGCTGGTGAGCTTATCTATAATGCCCGAGTGGGGTATTGTATCGAAGGCTTTTGCGAGGTTCAGGTAGGCTGTGTGGACCACCTACCCTCGTCAGTGGCCTTGGTGACTGTTTCAAAGAAATTGACCAGGTTTAAGAGGCAGGATCTGCCCTTAACAAAGCCGAACTGGGTAGGATCCAGTGTCTGTAGGTCCCCAATATCTTTATTTATGAGGTCCATGATGATCCTTTCCATAGCTTTGCAGACCAAGCTAGTCAGGCTTATGGGGCAATAGTTTCCAGGATCCATTGAGGCACCACCTTTGTGGAGAGGGACCACTGTTGCTGTACGCCACTCTTTGGGTACATATCCTGTAGTAAGGCTGAGACTGAACAGTAGTTTTATGTTTTGGTTTAGCTCTTCTTGGAGTTCATGTAGGACGCAGCCCGGGACACTGTCTGGTCCCATTGATGCTGTGTTTTTTGCTTTGGAGAGGGCGGCTCTTACATGAGCATCTGAGATGTCAGGGGGGGAAGCACTCTGCTGGGATAGATATTTGCCCTTTTGCTGGGGAGGGGGGGGGGAGTTTGCACTGAACCTGTCAGCTAGGATGTTGGCAATGTCTGTGGGTTTGATGTATTTTTTGTCATTTTGGACTAATTCTGAGCATATCTGGGAATTCCCACCCAGGTTCCTAACATAACTAAAGAAAGCCTTGTGATTATCCTTAGTGTCCTGTGCAATTTTTCTCTCAAAGCTGGCCTTAGACGATTTTATGAGTGCCCGTAGTTTTTTGCTAATACTGATCAGAGATGCCTTCCCTTTTTTGGGATTTTGCTCTATCATGTAGTAGCTTCCTCCTTCTATTGTATAGTTTGTTTATGGCTGGGGTCCACCAGACAGGACGCCTGCCTTTGGAGGATTGGGTCTTGGTTTTATTTGGGATTGCATGATCCATACATTCCTGAAGGTGTTCATAGAATGCGTTTATAAAGGATTCTGCGGTCTGGGCCGTATTTTCCACAGGCTCGGGGGCTTTGAAGGATTCCACCTCGGTTTTGAGGAGTGTGAAATTTGCTTTAGAGAAGTTTTTCACTGTGGTTTTCTGGGTAGGGGGTGGGGTCGGGATGTGAATATCCAGTGAGATTAGTTTATGGTCTGATCTTACCGGTGAGGGATACACTTCTGGTCTGGAGCATAGAGTCCCCATGTTGGTGATGATCAGGTCCAGTATGTTTTCCCCTCTTGTGGGAGTGGTAACAAGTTGTTCCAAAGCATTTGAGTTTATAAAATCTAGGAACCTTTGGGCTAGGGTGTTGGAGCTAGAGTAATGCTCCCAGTCTATGTTTGGGTAGTTGAAGTCGCCCAGTATAATGGTGTTTGGAGAGACCTTCATATTTTCCAGTGTTCTCAGGAAGGCCGAGTGGGGTTCCTGGGTTTGGGAGGGTGGTCTGTAGCAGGCTATAAACTGGAAGGCAGTTTTACCCACTGTTAGTTGCACATGGATAGTCTCTGATGCTTCGTGCTGTGCCACCAACCTGGAGGTGTGGGTATCTTTGACGAATATTGATACTCCCCCTCCTTTTGTGGTTCGGTCCAAGTTTTGGAGCCGAAAAGCATTGTATGAGGTATAACCTGGTAGTGCTGGGGTGCTCTCGGAAGCCTTGAACAAGGTTTCTGTTACTGCACAGATATCGATGTTTTCCATGTTAAGGAGAGTTTCGAGTGTGTGCATCTTGAGGTTTAGACTTCTGGCGTTGAGTAGCATTACTCTTAGTTTCTTATCCCTTGTGATACCTATGGAGGTGGGTTTGTCTTTTGAGCCTTGCCTAAAAAAGGCACTATGGGGGAAGCAAGAGCCTTTGCCAATATCTGAAAGCCCAGGGGTGACTGGTGCAAGCCATCCCTAGTGAAGCATCGTGGCTTGTCGAGCATGTCATCCCAGGCTGACAGGCATTGGATCCCCTTTGAATGACACCAATACTTAAGCCAATTGTTGAAACTGATCATCTTGTCTTCATATTGTGGCATCATTCTTGGTGAGGGTAAGATGCTACTCAAGGTCAGGGTCATACTGGCCTGGGCTACATGCTCAGAGAGCTCCTCTATGTCTCTTTTCATGTAGTCCAGGGAGGTACATCTCAGGTCATTCACACCAGCATGGACAATGACCGAGTCATATTTGTACTTGCCTTGGAGTGACCTGAGTGCTTGTGTTATGTGGCGGATCCTAGCGCCCAACAGGCAGCTCACCGTGACCTTCTCCTTGTTCAGCCTGGTGAGCGGGTTGTCAGTGTGCCTGACGATAGAGTCACCTATTACAAGCATATCATGTGTGTTGTTTAGCCTTAAGGGCTGTGACTGTTCGGCACACTGGCTTTGTGAGCTATGTGTTGCACGTGTTTTGTTTTGGGGTAGCGGTTGCTTGGGTGTCTGCTTTGGAGGTCTCTGCTGCTTAGGCAGATTTTTATTTAGAGCCTCCCAGTATGTTTTTGTGTGTTTATGTGTTTGGTTTGCTGTCGTGGTAGGTGTATGTGACACTGGAATTGTAGTGAGTGTGGTTTCCTTCCCCTCCTGACTGGTTACGCCAGTACTGAGTTGAGAGAGCTTAGCCTCCAGTTTGGCTATATGGTTGCATCTCTCACATGTGTTGGAATTTTTTGGGAGGAGGAGAGGGTTGTCTGTGTACATGAGGCAGTTGTAACATTGCCTCAAGATTCCCAGATTCACCAGCTGGATCGGAGAGGAGATTGACAACTGACCTTTGGACATGCTAGAATAGTATTGGGAATTCCTTTATAATTGAAAAAAAGGGCCAATGGGGAACAAGGTACTCAAGGGGAGTTTGTGAGGGTGCAGTGCTTTTAAATTTTCAGTGCTGACTTATATAATTGCTTTAGTGAGCAAGTGCCAGGTAACTTAAATGCAATGTGTTACAGGTAACTTAAATGCAAAAACGACAAACAGTAACTTTCTTTCAAGTGAAACAATGAAATAAGTACAGTAAGCAATACAGATATCACTAGGGATCCACAGAAGCACTGAAAAGCTGTGTTTTAGGTGGAATTAGCGTTTCAGGGAAATAACAAGCAAACAAACAACAAGCATATAAACAAAGCTATATATATGTGTGTGTGTATATATATATATATATATATATATATATATATATATATATATATATATATATATATATATATATATATATATATCTATATATATATATATATATTACATCTGTACATACAAACATACATTTCCTATGCTGGGAGCTGCTTACACCCACGTAGGCGCACTCGTCTATGCTTACTGTGCATTACATACGTTTACTGCCACTTATTTGTGCTTATTTGTGCCTTATACATTATGACAATATCACTTTGATTGAAAGGATCTGGTTAATAGTCCCATGCGATACACACGTTCACCTTTACACTACATATACAGATCATCCACATGCTGTACTTCACGCACATAGGTACATGCAAATACTTATCTTTCATGACATGGTAGGTAGACCCAGGTAATACCCATTCATCTATGGGCAGTCCTGACAAGGACGACTTGGACTGGGAATGGGCAGATATTGGGCGAATGCTCTGACCATTGGTAGGATTGCCACCTTTTCATATGACTTGGATGGGACATTTTCGGGACACACATCTGAGTTTAGAGGCCAACACATACCCACAGTCATTACAAAGGATAGTACTTTAGTTTT
Source organism: Protopterus annectens (assembly GCF_019279795.1). Taxonomy (NCBI): domain Eukaryota; kingdom Metazoa; phylum Chordata; order Ceratodontiformes; family Protopteridae; genus Protopterus; species Protopterus annectens. The sequence goes on from NC_056739.1 coordinate 494,319,962, forward strand.
ATGCCTACATATAAGCTTTTATTGTTTTAGTGGTGTAGTTGCTTATTCTGTTTCATTTACTTGTTTATTCTGTTTCTTGTAACATATAGGTATTTTATATATGGGCATATGTATTGTATGTGACTATTACATTACATATGGGACATAATTATGTCCTACCATCGCAGGACATTTTACATTTATTATGGTTTTGGTATGGACACACCTGCCTGCAGGGGGACTGTCCCTCACAATGTAGGACAGGTGGTAACCCAAAACATTGGGCTAGGCTTGGCAATTGGCGGCGTGCTAACACGATGCGTTTCACTTCCACTTGGTATAACTAGCGACACTACAATGGAATACAGGTACGGGGTTTTAAATATCATTTGTTCAAGGGACGAGGACTCAATATTCACCTACGTGCCTTTGTGTTTACTTTTTATGGTGGTGTTTGCAATGATGTCTTGTATGCTTTGCATACATTTCAGTATCCACGGACACTGACAGGAGTGATTACTATTAGAGGCAGGCTATACTAGTCAGCATTTTAGGTTGCGCATATGCAGCCGACATGTTCATGCCTCCGTTCAGCGCTTGGATATGCCCCCTGCACTCGTACATGTTTCCTATGCACGTGGCCGTTACAGCAGCACGTCTTCATTAATATGCATGTGGTGCTGCTGCGCCATCTCTATGCCTCACGGTCGGCGCAAGGCTAACGCCATCCTTGCGCCGAGCTTCATGAATCCCGGGGACTTTCTTTTGTCACAGTTATGTATCAAATATCCTTTTCCACAAAAACATGTTTTGTGTTGTCCCCAGTATTTCACAATACCCCTTTCTCCTCCACATTTACCATGCTTGGTTTATGTAGATTTTTTTCTCTTTAGAAACTATATTACAATCCCAGCCAGCAGTCCTTAAACCCCTTTTGTCATAAACTTTTGCAATGTCCAGTACTTCTTTACATAAAGTTTGCAAATGTCATTGCAAAATCTTTCTTTCTACTTCTGTTTGAAATTGTATTCTTTTTTGTTTCCCTATTAAATGCTTTTATCACACACAGATTCCGTGGGTTACAGTCTGTCTTTTTTTCATATTTTCCAAGAACATTTTCCATTGAAAAAACAGCCTCATATATAATGTCACAAAATGTCTCTTTATTAATAAGAATAAATGCTCATCTCCCAGAGTTTTGGTCATTTTTTTTTTTGGTGTGTTGGTACTTGGCATTTCATGTGCTGACATTTCCATAGGGAGCCAGAAATCAAATAACGCAAATCAGATTTTTCCTCATAAGATGAAACCGATGCCAAAATATTCCTCATACTTTTACAATTAGTCAGGATTAACTTTTTAAAATTCTAAAAATCAAATTTGCAGAAGCATACACTTTTCCCCCTAACTTATCAAAAGCTTTCCAAGTCTTAACAGAAGGAGAGAAATTAGAATTAACAAAACATATAGCAACAGTATTTACTAAAGCTATAGCTGTTGGGCCAGGTCTGGGATTGGTGCATAAAACTTGAAAGATTGCAAAATGTTCTACAATCTGTCTGGGTTTTTTTTTTTTTTTTTTTTTTTTTTTTTTTTTTTTTTTTAGGAACAGTGGGCTGACTGTCAGGGAAATTGCAAGCTGTGACAATAATATCTTCCAAGGCTGACAAAACTGGAGAGACAGGGTAAGGTTCTTTGAATTCCGATTGTAACAAATCGTAATATGTTCTTAGGAACTGAGAGGCTTCAGAATTCTCCCACTGAAAATATTGATTTATCCTGGAAGAAATCTCAGAGAACTAAAATCCCCTTACAGGGAAAATTTGATACCACATTCTCCTCAGAATCCAAATCAGAAACTTTAGGAATGTATCTGTCCTTTCACAATTCCCTACAGACCCCTGTTTCATTGTTGTTGCCCTCTGGGCATCTCTTTTTGCATTCTCTTTGCCAGAAAAAGACTGGTTTTGTTTATTTGTTTTTTTGTGCTAGAGGAAGGGCTACAAGATTTGTACTGAGGAGCAAGAAATATATTAGAAACTTCCTGAATTAATTTCCTTTTTCCATCTTATTGTTTGAGAACCTGGTGGTAAAAATAACCAAACAATACTTTCTTATCTAAAGCTGAATCTAAGATTTCAGATTTTACCACATTGGCAAACTTTTGATTACATACTTGAGCATATATTCTCAACACTGTAGCAGTAGAAGTAGCCCTAGACACAGTGTCTGCATAATCATATGCAGTCTTCAAAACATGTCTAAGTACCTGAGAAAGTGTAGAAACAGTTTGGTTCAAAAAAAGAACTTTCATCTCTAGAAAGAAAGAGAGAGACAATTCTGTCAGACTGTCCATATGACAGAGCATAAATTTCCACATACATGCCTGGTAGGTCAAAATTCTGAAGGCTAAACTGGAAATAGAAAACATTTTCTTAACTATATGGGAAATAGAAAACATTTTCTTAACTATATAGTGCAAAATTTTACCTTCTTTATCACTAGGGGAAGTTTTGGTTTGAGGACCACCCTGATGCCAAAATGGGACACAGCTGAAAAGGCAGCTAGATCTGACCTAATGTGAGAGAAAAGAAATTTATCAGCCTGAGGCATCTTCACTGCATATCTACTTTTTTAAGGATTGATGGATGAGTATCAGAATAAGTACAAGCAGCATTCAACAAATCCTCTAGGGCTGACAGTATAGGAGAGATGTTAGAGGAAACGAGGTATATCCATTTATAACACATCATAAGATCTCCTCCGTTCTGGGAGAACATCCATCTGTTCCCATAAAAATACCTCATTCATCCTGGCAATAGTCTGAGTAAAGAAAAATTCCTCGGGAGAAGAATAAGAATTAAAATTTTCCTCACAATCAGAGGGCTTGGGAATCTGCAAAAGAAGCCCTATATTTTGTCAACATTAGAATCATCATACCCTGCTTCCTCAGGAATAACTTTACAACAAATGGCCATCTGTAAAGGCTTTTGTGTACCAGGATTTATTGCCTGCAATTCCTGTCTAGCCAAGGCAAGGAACTCTTCTTTTTTAACAGTAATAACTTTATCAGAAGAACAATATTTTTTGTCTTTTTCTTAATAGGGGTTCCAGAACATACTATTAAATTTAAGGAGATACGTTTACACAGTCTAATGGTCTCTTGCCCCAGTTACCCCACAAAGAATCTCCCACACAGCTTCCCAGACCTAGAGAATATGGCCATATTGGATACTGAAGCCGCTAAAGAGAATGTGGCTGACTCCTAGTCCATGCTAGCCAAAAGGACAACAACAGAGAAGCTACAGAGCTAAGTGAATGGTCTGTGGAGCAACCAATGACCACTGCAGATTCTCACACTATTGATTGAGGCTTAGATTGAGTCTGCAACAATTGTAATGACTCCTTGGCAAGTTTTGTTTTCTTTCTATATTGCATGAGAAAAGCCAGTATGACTAGAGTCCGTATTCATTCTGTAACTCAGGAAGGAGCACCAAAAGCACTAAGAGTAGCCACAGCGCACCAAAAGCACTAAGAGTAGCTGCAGTGAGTCAGTTGGAAGGTAAGTTGTCACGGAGTGTTCACAAGCAACACACTTAAAACTCACAATACTCTCCCCAGTCCTTTAAATTCTAAATGGTAAAAGTAGACCAGAATTCCTCTCGCATACACAATGACAATCAAAATGACAGGTAGGTTGCCACAAAGTAAGCATTAGCATTACACTGACACATAAAGTCCCACCCATTTTTCCATAAACTTTTCTGTCCTTCAAAATTCATTACACAAGCAATACATAACACTCTAAGCTAAAGATAACAGTCCCTGACAGGAAACTGTTGATTCTGGGAAAAAAATACCCAGTTTCTGAAAGGGAAATACTTTTTTTTTCATTAAAAAAATAGATTAAATGTTATTTTTATTAAAAAGATTAATAATTTCTGAGTGGAGGGGTGTTCCTAATGGGGACTTACCTGCCAGAAATGAAGCTCTTAGCTGATTGCTGCTCCTGTGAAGCCCAAGAAAGGCTTATTTTTGAGGCAGCAAGAAAGTATTGAAGAAAGCTTTACTCTGACTGCTGATTGCCCTACACTCCATGGGACTAACCAATCATTCAGTTAAATGAAGTTGGGGGGGGGATCTTTTTGAAGCTGTCAAGTTGTTGTTTCCTAACAGGAAACAACTCATATAGCCTAAGGGATACTGTAGCAGTGGGAATGATAAAAGCTGTTCTGGATCCTAAAATAACTCTGCCTGTACTATGACCAGTCAAGTATATGGTAAACATTTCTGAAGTATTTATACTGCATTGCAAGTATTTAGATAACGTAAATCTTTTATGTTGCATGTTTATGTATACATTTCTTTTCTCCATACTTTTGTAGACTTAGAGAAAGCATATGACAGGGTGCCTAGAGAGGAGTTGTGGTATTGTATGAGGAAGTCGGGAGTGTCAGAGAAGTATATAAGAGTGGTACAGGATATGTACGAGGGTAGTGTGACAGCGATGAGGTCTGTGGTGGGAGTGATGGATGTGTTTAAGGTGGAGGTGGGATTAAATCAAGGATCAGCTCTGAGCCCTTTCTTATTTGCAATGGTGATAGACAGGTTGAAAGATGAGATCAGACAGGAGTCCCCGTGGACTATGATGTTTGCAGATGACAATTTGATCTGTAGTGAGAGTAGGGAACAGGTGGAGGAGACACTGGAGAGATGGAGATATGCTCTAGAGAGAAGAGGAATGAAGGTCAGCAGGACTAAGACAGAATATATGTGTGTGAATGAGAGGGAGGATAGAGGAATGGTGAGGATGCAAGGAGTAGAGGTGGCGAAGGTGGATGAATTTAAATATTTGGGATCAATAGTTCAGAGTAATGGTGAGTGTGGAAGAGAGGTGAAGAAGAAAGTACAGGCAGGGTGGAGTGGGTGGAGAAGAGTGTCAGGAGAGATTTGTGACAGACGAGTACCAGTAAGAGTGAAAGGGAAGGTCTACAAGAGGGTAGTGAGACCAGCTATGTTATATGGGTTGGAGACAGTGGCATTGACAAAAAGGCAGGAGTTAGAGCTGGATGTGGCAGAGTTAAAGATGTTAAGATTTGCACTGGATGTGACGAGGGTGGACAAGATTAGGAATAAGTATATTAGAGGGTCAGCCCAGGTTGGAAGGTTTGGAGACAAAGCCAGAGAAGCAAGATTACGTTGGTTTGGACATGTGCTGAGGAGGGATGCTGAGTATATTGGGAAAAATATGCTAAGGATGAAGCTACCAGGTAACAGGAAAAGAGAAAGGCCTAAGATAAGGTTTATGGATGTGGTGAGAGAGGACATGCAGGTGGTTGGTGTGACAGAGCAAGATGCAGAGGACAGGAAGAAATGGAAACAGATGATGTGGCGACCCCTAACGGGAACAGCCGAAAGAAGAAGATGATGATGATACTTTTAGATAAAAGGATTGCAAACTGGTTCATCTTCAATACAGAAAAAAAAACTGACACAAAGAGATACTCACCTTTGGAGACACTTGTCCAAATGGAATTATATAGGTAGAAGTCAGTATCATTAGATATGGCTAGAATGATGATGTTTTACATTTTAGCTTTATATAAATAAAAGCAGGTGACACTGCTAATGAAACCAATCTAATTTTCAACAAATGAAAGGATGGGCTGTGTGCTTTAAGTAACTTAGAAAATGCATCCAGGTGGTCATGAGAAAAATATGAAATTCAAAATTAACAATATTGTGTAGGATAATTGAATGGGATAGTAATAGATGTCCTTCAATTTTAGAATAATTTTAGAATAACGTGGAGCTAATTATACTAGTATAGATGTTAGGCTATATATTTTACATTCTTATTCAATACATTCCTATCAGCTACCAATATAATTGTTATAAATTTATAATGTAAATTTACAAGAATTTTATTTAAAAATATACAGAATTTGGTAATTTTGTAAACTTTGTTAAAATAACGGGGCATTAGTAAAAGAGAATAAAGTCAGATAGAGTCAAAGGTGAAACTTTACCAGCCAGGACTCTCAGGCTATACCAGACAACCTTGTTCTGTGTGATGGTAAGGTGTATTTTAGACACAAGGTAGCCTTTCGCATGCATTCTCAGCCAGTACTGAGTAGTGGAGCTGTGATTTCTGAGTTTTTGCACTGCACAGATATCACTTGCTGAGTCCTGAAAGTATGCTTTCTTCACTTGTTTTAGTGCAAAATGTTCATCATGCCACTGTAGTCATGCAGCTGCATCTGGCTTTCATGTCTCAGAATTAACATTCCATCTTCATATATAAGAGCAACAGCATCCAATTTGAGTTCAAGTGGGTTAACCTCTGCAGTTGCAGTGGTACGAAATAAACATTCCCGTAGAAGGCAGAGGAAACAAGAGCAGTAAAGAATGAGGTTATGACCATCACTTAATAATATAAGAGAACTGTGATCAAGAAAGAGGCTGTAGAAGACTTGTTAGGGTGCCAAAGAATGTATAAGAAAAAGACAATTAGATGAAGATAATTATAAACAGGACCTTGTGACTATATTAATAAACATAAAAGCAGATTGCACTTTCGAAATTTTTTAGGCAAGAAAACAAATAGCTAGAATGGATGTATATAAAAATATTAATATGTTCACAAGGGAAAAAGGTGTTTTGAACTGTCTGTGGAATAGTATAAGTAGAATGCAGAAGAAAAGAAGAGGGTATAACATAATTCATTAAAACTAGTGTTGTGGAAAATGTTAAATTGGCTGTAGTACAACATTTGATTTTCATAGCTCACAGTTGCTAGATGAAAAGAGGCAGAATATGAATATTTCAAAAGGTGTAGAAAAGCCTTTCAGATATATGTAGTACTAGGTTTACTATCAAAATGCTAAAACAACGTTGTTGGAGTAATGAATACTCAAAAAAATCGGAAATGAAAACATTGTTCACTCAAAACAATGAAAGCAGTAATGTAGATAATTCGAATTCGACATTATCGACATTACGTAACTTACCCAGATGTCTGATGATTTTCTACAAATGATTTGCTGGGGGGGCAAGCCCCTCTCCACCCCCCATGTGGGGGACTGTGCCCATCACACCTCCTGTTAATTATATATTCCAACTCTGAGATCGCAGTACAGTGAGGAAAAGGGTAAATTTCCCAATGCCCACTGTAGTGCAATCTTCAATCAGAACGTCAACCTCACAATAGAGGATGCACACTAGCATTTGCTGTTGTAGATTCGAACATTTTCCAATCGGTGTTACGTGAACTTGGAAACAGTATTTCGACCATCCCAGTTTGTGTAACTGCTGTCCAAAATTTTGATAGTAAACCGTAGTTCTAAATAACTATATACAAATATTTAAAACAGGAGCGATTAGTAGATGACTAGAAATTGCCAAATGGTCATTCTGAATGTTAATGAAGGCATAATGAAGGAGCTAAAAAATGGTTGGTATGTTTCATCCCAAATTTCCAAAACATTAGGAGACGCAGCCTTGATTGGTCTATGAAAAGCGTTGGTATCAGTTGCTTGAGTGTCATATATTATGTTTCATCTCAAATTTCCAAAACATTAGGAGACACAGCCTTGATTGGTCTATGAAAAGCGTTGTTATCAGTTTCTTGAGTGTTGTATATTTGAAGACAAAAACATTTCTGGAATCTGTAGAGCATGTTCCTTACTGCTTCACAGCAGATTTGTTGAGGACATTGCTGCTGCTTAGCATGTCTTCTCTGGTACTTATGCAAGTCCCTAGCACAGGTTATTTCTATACATCAAAGACTGCCAAGGAAATTTTGTTTTTCTAAAAGTGGACAACAAAATTCCTTAACTTTATTTATTAATGAACATCTGGCAAATTGTTGATCTTAAAATTTGTGTAGCCCCTTTAAATTGTTTGTAATCAAAGATGTCCAAAATTATGTCTGTTAATAGATTTTTTTAAGTTCAGATAACAACTGTACTCCTCCCCTCTAGCATCACAGTATTTCACACAGAAGTGAATCCCACTGCCATCTGTTTGATTATTATTTCCTATAGTAATATTAACATAAATACAGGAGTAGATGTTTATTGTTATTTGTCACTATACACATCACACTGACTAACAGATACATAGTGGTTTTGTACTTACTTAGAGTATACAGCGCTAGTCACAATAAAAGTGCAAATTAAGTATGTACCAGTGACCAATCACTGTCACTGAATATGATATGTTTATGTGCTCTTGCATTATTGTCTTCATTGTAATTTACATGTCTTTTTATAGTAAATTGAAAAGTATATATTACCTTTTACTTACATGTATAACTTAAATTGATGAAGCTCTGACTAGAGTGAAAGCACTCATCTTTGGTTTTTACTTAAGAAATTGTAGGTTAAACAAGCAATACCAGCTTTAATCCTGTTTTCTTATTTTCAATAAGAATGCAGGAGGTTCTTTCTTACATTAGCATTTATGACAACTGTTCATCTGAGCACATCAAATGCTGTTATCATTCCTGTACAACTGATGTACCCTGTTTTTTGGTTTGTGTTGATAGATTTCTTCACGTTTGTCAGTAAAACTAACATTTTGTGGGTTGGCAACTCTACTTACCAGGCACATGTCCTGGTGGCCCAGAAGCTGGCAGAGCCTGTACTGGGACAACACAATACTATCTTCCTGGTTTAGAAGGCAGTGTGTACTAATGATAGGTGTACTGGATAATGTGCCAACTTGTAACAATGTGTACTATAAGTATCAGCTTTGGTTAGCCACACTTAACCTCTAGGTTTACTTTAAGACTAGCAGGAACATGTGGAGATGCATGCCTTAAACTATAAGACCATTTAAAGGAGATGCTCATCTTCCATGCATTTGGACCTGGTATGCTACAACAAAACAGCTGTAGATGAGTGTAGTCAAAGAAGTCAGTTCATCAGTCCACATAACCACAGCTAATAAGGCAAAACAACGTACCCAACACACTAGTCATAGGTGACTCTATAGTCAGGCACACTGATGTCCCACTCAACAGGCTAAACAAGGAGAAGGTTACTGTCAGCTGCCTGTCAGGTGACAGGAACCACCACATAACCCACGCACTCAGGTCACTCCACGACAAGTACAAATATGACTCTGTCATTGTCCATGTTGGTGTGAATGACGTGAGACGTACCTCCCAGGACTACATGAAAAGAGACATGGAAGAGCTCTCCGATCTTGTAGCCCAGGCAGGTATGACCCTAGCCCTGAGTAGCATTCTGCCATCACCCAGAATGATGCCACAGTACAAGGACAAAATGATTGACTTCAACAATTGGCTAAGCTTCTGGTGCCATTCTAAAGGGATCCAGTATCTGTCTGCCTGGGATGACATAGTCGACAGACCACGGTGCTTTGCCAGAGATGGCCTGCACCTGTCACCCCTGGGATTCTGGATACCGGCTAAGGTTCTTGTTGTCTCTGTAGTGCCTTTTTTAGGCAAGGTTCAAATGACAAATTCACCACCGTAACAGAAACAGGCAAGCAAAAGCTGAGGGTGATGCTACTCAATGCTAGAGGTCTAAATCTCAAAATGCACTCACTCAAGGCACTCCTTAAAATGGAAAATATTGATATCTGTGCAGTGACTGAGACCTGGTTCAAGGCTCCAGAGAGCACCCCTGCACTACCAGGCTATAACTCATACCACACTTTTCGGTCATGTAACCTGGACCGGAACACCAAAGGCGGATGTGTGTCCATATTCATTAAGGATATCCACCCCTCCAGGCTAGTTGCTCAGCATAATGCAGCCGAGGTTATCCAAGTGCAACTAACTCTGGGCAAAACTGCAATCCAAATTGTAGCTTGCTACAGATCATCCGCCATGCCCCAGGATTCCCACTCCCCTTTTCTTGATGTACTGGAAAATATTAGGGTTCAACCAAACACCCTAATAATGGGCGATTTCAACTACCCCACCATTAACTGGGAAAACTACTCATGTACCAACTCCTTCACTCAATGCTTTCTGGAATTCAGAAACTCCAATGCCCTGGATCAACTTATCCACACCCCCACCAGGGGCAACAATATCCTAGATCTAGTCATTACCAACATGAGTGACCAGTGTTCCACATCTGAAGTCAACGCCTCATTGGTTCGATCCGAACATAAGCTAATTAACCTAGATATCCACATCCTGCCCCCACCCCCCATTACAGAAACCATGGTAAAAAATTTCTCCAAAGCCAACTTCATGCTTCTTAAGACAGAAGTGGTGAACTTCATGACACCCATGCAGATAGACAATACAGTTACGACTACTGAATCCTACACAATTTCACTTTATAAGCACTTACATGAGTGCATGGATCATGCTATCCCAAACAGAACTAAGACGCATTCCTCCAAAAAAAGGAAGCAAATCTGGTGGTCTCCTGCCATAAACAAACTGTACAACAAAAGGAAGAAACTGTTGCAAAAGAGAGTAAAATCCCACAAGTAGAGGAGCTCTCTGGTCAGCCTTAGTAAGAAGCTGCGATCCCTGATACAATCCTCCAAAGCTAGTTATGAAAACAAAATTGCCACTGATTCTAAAGACAACCACAAAGCATTCTATAGCTATGTCAAGAATCTCAATGGCAACACTCAGATCTGCTCTGAGTTACAGCACAATTGCACTAAATATACAGACCCAACTGATATTGCCAACATCCTGGCAGATAGGTTCAGTGTTAACTTTACCCCCCCTCTCAGCCCCTAAAGAGCCCGTCTCTATACCGGAAGAATACAAAGTTCCTGTAATCACGGCTGAACAGGTAAAAACCACACTCTCCAAAGCCAAGAACACAGCATCCATGGGACCAGACAACATCCCAGGCTGCGTTCTTCATGAACTACAGAATGAACTAGCACCCCACCTAAGTACCATGTTCAATCATAGCCTCACCTCAGGCTTTGTGCCCGCTGAATGGTGCACAGTGATGGTTATCCCACTCCACAAGGGGGGAGCCACCACGGACCCCAGAAACTACCGTCCCATTAGCCAGATGAGCCTGGTCTGCAAGGCCATGGAACGTATCATCATGGAACTTATAAACAAAGACATTGGTAATCTCCAAACTCTGGACCCCACCCAGTTCGGGTTTGTAAAAGACAGATCATGTCTTCATGTCTGCTAAACCTGATAGACTTATTTGAAGCAGTCACCAAAGCCGTAGGCAAAGGTAAGGTGGTTCACACAGCCTATCTAGATCTTGCCAAGGTTTTCAACACCATCCCCCACTCTGGAATTATAAATAAACTCACTGAACTAGGTATAAATCCCTATGTCACAAGATGGGTTGCCAACTGGCTCACTGACAGAACCCACACTGTAAAAGTAGCAGACTCCAAATCCGAATTCAGACCAGTGACAAGTGGAGTACCACATGGTTCAATCCTGGATCCTCTCCTGTTTGGTATCTACTTCTCTGAAGTACAGGCTAACACAGAAGGTCTTTGGCTAACGAAGTTCACAGATGACTGCAAACTAGGAGCCATAATCGAAACTCCTAATGATGTGAACATCCTACAAAAGGACCTCACTGAGACAGATGCCTGGTGTCAAAGCCATGGCCTCAAGCTCAATGTCAAAAAGTGCATTGTCATCCCCTTTGGTAAAAACTCTGTACCCATGAACTACAACATAGGCGGTAGTATACTTAACACCGAAAGTGTGATGAGACCTTGGGACACAGGTGGACAGTAGTCTCTCCTTTGATAATCACATCGCAAAAGTAGTCAGGAAATCCTTCTATGTGGCACACCTCATCACAAAATGTTTCTCATCCAGAAAAAAAGAGGTCACTGTTCCCCTCTACTCATCACTCATTAGACCCATTATAGAGTACAATGCCCCTTTTGGTATGTACCTCACAAGACATCTACAACAACTGGAAAGGCCGCAGAAATACCTCACAAAGAGGATTACCGGCCTCAGACAGATGCCCTATGCAGACTGTCTCAAAAAACTCCAGCTTTACTTCATCGCATATCGCCTACTCAGAAGTGATCTCTGCCTAGCATACAAAGATATGTCAAACCCAGAGCTGTTGGACATGCTCCACTTAAAGAAATCTTAATCCCTTCGAGCTACACGCTCTAGGGACCTAAACTTTGTCACCACAATAAACAGAACATGCCGGAGGGATAGATTCCTGTCCCAGAGACTTCCCATACTCTGGAATAAACTACCTATCTATATCAAACAAAGCTCCTCATTAGCACTCTTCAAGAAAAATTTTGATGATTGGATGGGAAATAGGAAATTCACCCTGGGGATCACCTCTGTGGCTCTGCTCGACGGTGGCACAGGAAAATAATTTTCTTGGGTGGCAAAAGCCAGGGTACCTTTTTGGCTGGGCTTGTATAGGCCCCAGGGCTGATAGCCTAGTACCTACCTATGAACCTATGAACCTATGAACTTTCCTAAGTATGAGTTAACTTTAGAGAAAAAAAGTTATGTACTCGCCATAACATTCCATCTGTGTTGTCAATTTTCATTCTTCCTCAACTCTTGGATTCAGATCTGATCCTCTGATTTGACTCGGAAGCTTCTTCCAGCTTGTGGAACACTGAAACTCTTGAGCGCCTCTCTTTTCCCATAATGCACTAGTCACCTAACATACCTCAGATCTTGTTTGCTGCCCCTTATACCTGCAAAGCAGTAAGAGATGATGTACAGAATCTGGTACTCAAATAAAGGAACAGCAGTTCCTGCAGCATCCTTTGATCGTTCCAAGAGTAAAACAAGGAGGGGGCTGGTGGGTGAGAGGAAACTTGAGGAAGAATGAAAATGGACAACAGATGAAACATTATGGTGTGCACATAATTTTGTTTATCTGATGTTGTCCTTTTCATTCATTCCTTAACTGTTGGGACAGAGTCCCCAGCTACCTAAATCCTGGGAAGACTGTAAGTAAGGATATTCCTGAGCACAGCTGAGCCAAAGACTGCTCTTCCCCTAGAGACCAGATTCAGTTTGCAATGACCAATAAAAGTATGAGGATTAGCCCAAGTTGCAGCCACACAAATATCATCCAGGGAAGTTCTAGACAAAAAGAAGTTGACATAGATCTGGTGGAATGGGATTGTGATGATATTAGACAAACCCACTTTTTCGGTTACAAAAGTAATACAATCAGTCAATCATTTGGTTATAGTCACTTTAGAAACTGGTTTGCCTAATTCTGATTCCAAAAAGGAAACAAATCATTGTTCTTAATTCCTCAAATTTTTGGTTCTGTGACGATAGAAACTCAACTGTCTGTGAATATCCAATAGATGTAAGATATATTCTCCTTTATTTGAGAAATTTAGAAAGAAGACTGGAAGATTTTTAACCTGATTAATGTTGGATTCTGTCACCACCTTAGGTAGAAAGGAAGGATTAGTTCATAAGAATACTCTATCCTTAAGAAAAATCAAATAAGGTAGTTTAGAAGACAGAGCCTGTAACTCTGATACCCTTCTGGCAGAAGTAATAGCAACCAAGAAGATAGTGTTTCAGGTGAAAAATTTTAGTTCACACTTAGCTGATGGTTCAAAAGGGGGTTGGGTTAAGTACTGCAAAAAAAAAGTTATATACTTACCATAACACTACATCTATGTTGTCCATTTTCATTCTTCTTCAACTGTTGGGTTTGGATCCAATCCTCGGATCCGACTCGGCTGTTACTTTAGCTTGTGGCCACCAAAAAGCTCTCATGCTCCTCCCATACCCATCATGCACCATCCCCTAACATACTCCAGATCTTGTTTGCTGCTTTACCTAAAGTAGGAAGTACTAATATAATATTCCTGATAGAAGAAGCCATATATAGAGCTCAACATGGGGGAAAGTGGTGTCCTTATAAGCTCTCATTCTTCCAGAAATCAACAGTGAAAAAGGGTGAGGGTTGGTGTGTGTGAAGTTGAGGAAGAATGAAAAAGGACAACACAGACGGAGCATTATGGTAAGTACATAACTTTTTTATCTGATGCTGTCAATTTTCCTTCTATTCTCAAATGTTGGGACAGAATTACCAACTACCTTAAAATCCCATCTGGACTCTAAGGAAGGATATTCCTGAGCACAGCTGAGCTAAAGGCTGTGCTTAACCTGGAGACCAGATCCAGTTTGTGATGAGTAATAAAGGTATGAGGATTGGTCCAAGTTGCAGCTGCACATATGTCGTCCATGGAAGCCCTAGAGAGAAACACAAAAGAAGTTGCCATGGACATAGCTGAATGAGCACTTAAAGGTTTTGATAAGTATAGACCCAATTTGTTGTAGGCAAATGATATGTAATTTGTCAACCATCTGGCTAAAGATACTTTGCAACTGATTTGCCCAACTTAGAATCCGCAAAGGAGACAAATAACTGATCTCTCTTCCTAACTTCTTTTTTTCTGTGTAAGTAAAAATGCAATTGTCCGTGGAAATCCAGTAAATGCAACATGTCTTCACCTTTGTTTGCAAATTTAGGAAAGAAGATTGGCAGATTAATGAACTGGTTGATATTGGATTCTGACACCACCTTAGGAAAGGAAGAAGGTTTGGTACGTAGTGTTACTCTTTCCCTATGAAAAATCAGGCAGGGAGGTTCAGAGGACAATGCTTGAAGTTCTGAAACTCTTCTAGCAGAAGTAATGGCCACTAGAAACATAGTTTTCCAGGTCAGGAATCTAAGATCACATTTTGCTGCTGGTTCAAAGGGGAATGAATTAAGGCCTGCATTACCAAATTTTAATCCCTTGATGGAGTAGGATATTTATAGTGAGGCCTCAGTAGGAGAGTGCCTCTCAAAAAAGCCTTACAAAGTTTAGATGAAGGCAAGGAAAACTTCTCAAATCCAACATGAAAGTTAGAGACTGCTGCTAACTGAACTCTAATTGTAAAGGAGCTAGCTCCCTCATTAAAAATCACTGCCAAAAATTCAAGAGCACTTTGTACAGGAGCTGAGAAGGGGTCAATGTGTTTCTGATGTGCCCAAGAAACAAACATTTTCCATTTACTTCTGTAAAGTTTTCTTGTAGAAGCATTATGAGAAGATAAAAGTATATGATGGATGGGAAGAGAGCATCGGTTGTCTGGCTGTTAAAGGATTTGCAGAAACAATGCTGTTAGCTTGAGGTTTGAGATATCTGGATGAGTCATGCCTGTTGGGTGAGACAGGAGGTCTGGGACTGCATCCAGAATCCAAGGTGGGTAAATTAGATGAGACCAAAGGAAAGGGAAGCAAATCTGCTAAGGCTCATAAGGTGCAATGATGATTACTTTGCTCTTCACCCCTGCTGCTTTCTGCAGAAATTTGGGAATTAGGAGAGTTGGGGGATTGGCAAAGAGGAGAGTGGGAAGCCAATTGTGGAGCAGAGTATCTCTCAGTGATTCTCCTGGTGGGGGGATTAGGGCAAAGACGCTACTGCACTTGTTTAGGAGACATGAAAAAAGATAGCAGCAAGGCTAGCCCCATTGATGGAAAATCATTTCTGCCACTTTCATGTTGAGAGACCACTCATGAGGTAGTAGAATGGTCCTCAATTTGTCTGCTATCACATTGGACTTTCCAAGAATGTGCATAGCTATCAGAAATCAGTTGGAAGAGATTGCCCATTGCCATACTCTGAGGGCTTCTTGACATAAGGGTTAAGACCTGGTTCCCCCTTGTTTTTTGATGTACCAAACTACTGGCATGTTGTCTGTCTGAATCCCAGCTGTCCTGAAAGGGAGAGAGTCTTGGAAAGCCTGCAATGTTAAGACCACTGCTCTCATTTCCAGGACATTGATATGCATAATCGCCTCTTCTATGGACCAAGTGCCTTGAACATTTTCCCCTAGAAGTGCCCCCTAACAAATCTGGGAAGGGTCCATGGTTACTATAGTCTTAGGCTGAGGGAAAATTAATGTATGGCCTTGTAGAACCTGATCTGATCGAATCCACCACCAAAGGTATCTCTTGCATGCCTGTGTGATTCTTATTTGGGCTGACGTGTTGAAAAATAATTGACCATTGTATTGCTAGTATCCATTGAAGAATTCTCATATGAAATCTTGCTGGAGGAACTAAAATTATGGCCACTGACATTGACCCCAAAGCTTAAAGAATCAAAGGGGATGAAATTCTGGTACCGTGAATTATTTTCCTGACCTGGAATCTGATAGTCTACACTCTTGAGAGAGAAAGAGAAGCTATCATTGATACTATGTTCAAAACCGTTCCTGTGAATTCCAATGTTTAAGATGGTTGTAAATGCGACTTGTTGTAATTTATGGTTAACCCCAAATGGAAGCAAGTCTGGAGTACCTGATCTCTTGCTCTTATTAGTAAATGCCTGGTCAGTCATCTAAGTATGGAAACACTTGGAATCCCTACAGTCTCAAGTGAGCTGCTACCACTGCCATGCATTTGGTGAACACCCTGGGGGCTGTGGTGAGGCCAAAGGGCCAGTGCTCTGAACTGGCTCCCAGCTGGAAGTGTAAATACCTTCTGGATTGTCTATTCATTTTTATGTCATAGTACGCATACTGAAGGTCTACTGAACACAACCAGTCATCCTTGCCCAAAAAGGGCAAAATGGACTAAACCATGACCATCAGATACTTTGTGTGTCAAACCAATTTCTTCAAGTCACTGAGATCCAAAATTGGTCTCCAGTTCCTGTTTTCTTTGGCAGGAAAAAGAATCTTGAGTAAGTTCCAGATTCTATCTGGCCTGGAGGGACCTCTTGGATGACTCTTTTTTTTTTTTTTCTCGCAGCTTTTGTATTTTTATTGCAGCTGTTTTCCACTGATTGGGTAGAACATTGGGAAAGTTTGATACAGAAAGAGGTGGTAGGGAAAATGGAATAATATAACCTCTAGGTATGATCCTCTGCACCCATGTATCTCTTGCGATGTCCAGCCAGGCTCTCTGGTGCAGGGATAATTGACCCCTGATTGCCTCCAGAGGGGAACAATTGGGCCTCCTTTCAGGAACACTGGTAGGATCTATCAGAGAAGGAATCTCTGGATCCTGGGTTCTTCGGGCCTCCTTTGCCATGTGGATGTCATCATCTATTTGAGTTTCCCCTCTGACACTGGGGAATCTATCTCCATGTGGATCTTGGAAAGGACCCTGGGACTTTCTGAACCACATTTTTTGACCACCTCATTGATTCCTAGAAAAGAGCTTTGAGGTGTCAAAAAACAGACACCCACTGCAGAGAGGATCTTTCCATCTTTCTCACACCTGGAGAGTGTGTTTCTAACTTTAAGACCAAACAATAAACTGCCACCAAAGGGTGCATTGACGAACAAGGACTTGAAGGGCTCTGCAAAATCATAAAAATGCATCCAAGCATGCCTCCTGATGGAAATGCCTGAACCCACCACCCTTGAGGCACCTTCAGCAGCATGCCAGATAAACCTCATGGATGAATTAGAAATAGATTACAGGGTAGCCAATTGTAAGGCCACAGAAGTCTGGGTTTTGGCAGTAGTGGTCTCAGAAAGGGAATTTGATAGTTACTTTATCAAGTTCATTTGTAATCTTGCAAAGTGTGCCAGATAGTTCATCAACCTGAGGGCAAAGGTTGTTGAAGCCACATACATACTTCCCAAACCTGTCCAACACCCTAGACTCACTGTTAGGGGGATGGGGGGGACAGAGGAACTCTGTTCAGCAAGTTCCTTCTTGGTGGCTGCCACCATTACCATAGTAGCATCTATGGGCACTCTTCTTCTCCAGAATTCCTTACATACAGTTGGAGCCAGAACCTGATCTGGTCTTTTGGGGATTGGCTTAACAGAGTCAGCCTCCTTCCACACCCGCCTAGAAATAAAGTCAATTAGCTCATTGGTGAGCAGAATAAACCAGGAGGTAGGTTGGCCACCTCCAAAAGCCTCCAGGAATACCAATTCCTCTGGAGAAGGGTTGTCAGAGGACCAACCACCCTTCTGCTTAAGGATCTCAAGAATGTCTCCAAATAGGAGATGTGTTCAGTTGGTGATCTTGGGAACCCTACCTCTTTATCAAAATCAGTATCTTTGGTGATCGACTCTTGAGGGGAGACCACGTGCCTTCTCTTGCACTTCCTTTTTCTAGGGACTTCCTTGGTGAAATGCTCCAGTGAAGTGTTGGAAAAGATTGTAATACCCTGCTGGGTAACCTGGAGACTTTGAGCTGGCTGTCCCTGTGGTGTAGAATAATGAGGCTCAAGGTGCAGAAAAAACTTTCTCCACCACCTCAAAGGAATTATGGCCTGGGGCAAAATCAGCCAATGCAGCCAAGAGGCCATGCTTCTGCCCCATCAGTTCCATCTACACTGAGGACAATCCACCTGAGGTGGAGGTCAGAGCTGAACTGTCCAGTCCCAAGGATCCGAGAAGCAGAGATGGCTCTGACAACTTCAGAGTCAACTCTAACATCCCGGATCCAACAGGGGTGCTATGGCTCAGAAAATTATCTGGCTCTGATACTGTCAGTGCCAGACCACTCAGAGACTTCCTTGGAGCTGAAGATACAAATATCTTCGGATCCTATCTAGACGGCCCCAGCATACTTGGATCCAGGGCCACCAAAACAGATGGACAGATCAGAAAATGAGCCAAGAGAGGTGGAGTAGTGTGAACTAGGGCTTCCTGACCCGAAGGGGTAAGAGCCAGGAGAACTCCCATCTGTAGCTGCACCGAGAGAAATATCCTCATCATTCTGTCCACATCAGCTTCAGTCAGACTTCTGGAAGAAAAAGAGGAAGCTAAGGATGAGGATGAGTACTTAGAGTGCTGGTGTTATGTAAAAGAAGAAGGTACCTCGAAAAGTACCAAATCAATACTGGGTGAGTATCTAGTTCTTGGTAAGAGCCTCAGATCCAAACAGCTTGGATGTGATGAGGCCGTTGTCAGATCTGACACTGATATAATAGAAGTAGCCTTTAGATCCATTTCATGTTTTTTCTTTGGTGGCTCCATGGATGAAGGAGTTGAGGATCCTAAAGGTTTAGGATACTTAGTGGAAGACTCCTTAGTTTTAGACTTGGAGGGTTGAGCTCCAGCATTAGCCTCAGAGAAAGTTGTAGGGAGTAACCCTTTCGAAATAACTATTCTTCCGATCTGAAATGGCATGCGGATGAAAGTTTTTACATATCTGACAGTCTATTTGAAGGTGATCTGGGCCCAAACAATAAATGCATAATGAATGGGTGTCGGACAAGGGCAACTGCACTTTTGGCATTTCTTAAAACCAGCAAATACCAAAAAAAGAGATGAGGAAATAAATCTTTTTTTATATAGAAAAAGGAAAAGAAAAGCTAGAAAGAAATACCAACAATGGTACAAAGAATTACAGTAAACTAAAGGCAGAAAAAAAGAACAATAGCTACCAACACTGGTAAAAAGGGACTACAATGAGTTTAAGAAGAGGGAGGATTTATAGAAAGGAACAGGATAAACTGTTGTAGACATATAGAAAATTGAAAAAGCTTATTGTTTAATCCAGTTGCTCAAGAGCTGAAGACGACCATGTCTAATTGCAAAAGCAGCAAACGAGATCTGGGGAATGTTAGGAGTTGGTGCATTATGGGTAAGGGAGAAGCTTGAGAGCTTTTTGATGGCCACAAGCTAAAGTAATGGCCAAGTTAGATCCGAGGATTGAATCCAAACCCAACAGTTGAGGATAGAATGGAAATTGACAACATCAGATCAATATTTAAATCCTAAGAAAGAGCATGGTCTTTTACCAGAAGTCTAAGTAGATATGTTCCTCTGAGAAAGGCTTTGCACAGTTTGGAAGGCCCTAAAGTTGAATTGTTTACTCCTATATGAAAATTAGAAATGGCTGCTAATTGTACTCTTACAGTTGAGGAGCTAGCCCCTTCATTGAAAATTGTAGCGAAAAAGTCAATAACCTTAGAAATTAGTGCTGAAAAGGGGTCTATGTTCCTTTTATGCACCCAAAACACAAATCTTTTTCCATTTACTTTTGTAAACTTTTTCTAGTGGAAGCTTTGTGGGATGATAATAGAATATGATGGACAGGGGAGGAGAGTCTGTCAGAGAAAGCATCTCTAGATCCCTGGTTATGCAGACCACCTCTGCCACAGGAATAGAGTTTTCCATTAGAGTTTCCCCCTCTGCCTCTGAGGGAACTGTGTCCATGTGGTTCTTGGAAGGAACCCTGGGATTTTTTGAACCACACTTTTCATCCACCTCATTGGTTCCCTGAAAACGTCCATTGAGGGGTTAAGAAATGTATGCCCACAGCAGACAGGGTTTTTCCTTCCTGCTTATACCTAAAGAGTGTGTCTTTAACTTTGGGACCAAACAAAGAATTTCCATTAAAAGCAGCACTGATGAAGGAATATTTGAAGAGTTCTGCAAAGTCACACAAATGCATCCAGGCATGTCTTCTGATAGAAATGTCTAAACTCACCGCCTGTGAGGTACCTTTAGCTGTGTGTGAGATAAGTCTCATGCATGAATTTGAAATAGACTGAAGGATAGTAAACTGTGAGGATACAGTGCTCTCTACCACAGATGATGTGGTCCCAGAGAGAGATTTGAAAATTTCTTTATCAACTCCCTCTTAAGTCTTGTGAAATGTGCCAAGTGATTCACTGAGCTAAGAGCGAAGATCACTGTTGCATAAACATGCTTCCTGAATCTGTCCAGCACCCTAGACTCCCTGTTAGGAAGGTGGACAGAGGAAGTTTGTTTGCTGCCACCATGATCATTGCATCAACTGGTACTCACTTACTCCAAAAGAGTCTAACCTTAGGGGGTGCCAAGAACCTATCTGTTTTTTTTAAGGATAGGCTCTATCATATCAGGTTCCTTTCATGCCTATCAAGAGACCAAATTAATGAGTTCATCAGTGGGTTGAGTCACTAAGGAGGTAGACAGGCCAGCACCAAAGGCCTACAGTCTTGGGAAGGGTTATCGGGGGACCAACCATCCCTTTGTTTCAGGAGCTCTATGATGTCTCCAAATGAGATGTCATCAGGTAGTGATTCGGGGGACCCCTCCCCTTCATCAAAGTCAGTGTCTTCTGTGACACACTCTTGCGGAGAGTCTAAGCGCTTCCTTTTTGACTTCCTCTTCCTAGGAACTTCTTTAGTGGGATGGTCCAGCGAAGTGTCAGAAGAGATTATTATACCCTGCTGAGTTGTCTGGAGACCAGTTTTAGCTGGCTGTCCTAGTGGAACCAATGACTGAGGCTCTGGGCATAGAATCAAATGAAATCGGGTAGTCAGAGCCAAACAGAGAAGAGCCCAGCTACAAAGCAATACATTGTTGTAGGACCAATGTGCTGGGCTAATGGCAAATATCCTGCAAACACACTGAGGATTTGATGCACACCCCCACCATCCCCCACCCCAGATGGGTGAGCAACCTCAGCTTCTCAGTCATATTCCTAAGTCAGCTCTTCCAATACATGGATCTGCCAATCAAAACATGATCAAGTGAGGCACAGTCAGGGTTTTAACATTCTTTTCCATGAAGCAGCCATCACTTCAGTCTAAATCTAATGAAGCTGCTTTTGTGTCGATCCATATAACAAATTGTTAGAGTAAATAGTCAGAAAGGTTTACTATTGTTTGTTCGAACGGAAAAACATTTTCCATTCAAATAAACGAATAGTAATACCAAAAGTAAAAAAAAACTACCGGTGACAATGTCGAACCAAGTGATGTAAATCAGACTCCTATATGGCAAATCACATTTTTGCAGGGGGGCAAGCCCCCCTGCACTCCCCACACACACCCTACTTACATATTCTAACTCCAAGATCGCACTACAGTGGGGATGTGGATGAATTTCCACTCCCCGCTGTACCACAATCTCCATGCAGATAGTCAACTTACACTTATGTGAATGCAGTAGTGCATAAGTTGAGTCAACTATCTGGTCCACAAATGTTTGTGCAGTAGACATTCTGATTTTTGGCACACTGCAGCCGATAGAATGCTGTTCGCACAAACTTATGTAAACCAGTCAGAAACAAGTCTATGGAGGCATTTAACATGGCCTGGAATAAGTAGAAAGGACACAAGAACCCTGGAATGAAGTCAAATGTCAAATGCTCTGCAATGATTTGGCAGATAAACTTAATAAAGGTTATTTGCTTTTATGGCTCTTTACCCTCTACATAATTAGTGGGCAGAGCTCTCTCCTTGTTTTTTACATTAGATACAGCTGTGATGTCCATTTTATTAACAGTTCCTACCTGTAAAAATGTTTTGAATAATGTTTTTTTTTGTTGTTGGTGGTAGTGTTAAGGTAACTACTCTGATTTTTCACTGTTGCCTTTCCTTTAGAGAACACAGCCTTAAATTCACGGTGTATCCATACAGGTATCTTACCCAGTATGGAAGACAACTATTGTAACTGGTTAAGGAAAATATAAGCCATACTAAAATGTTTATTTGTTTTGCTTCTCCGAAGAATTCCTCAACTTCTTAGGGTGGTATCAGCATCATTTCCTCTACTGGGTTTGTATTCTGTTTCTATAAAAACTAATAGCTACTGTCTGCCATTTTATTAAGGTTTTGGTGTGTTATATTTATTTAATTTGATGCACTATTTAAAAATGTTTTTGTAAGCATAGTATTACATGTATTTTTAGTTTATGCATTTTACCAAAGATATAAGCTTACAAGTAATTAATTGTTTAATAGAATGTGTTAATTGTTTTTTTGGGGGGAAATGTATATAACTGAAATGATTTTAAATGGTGGTTGTTCTGAAGAAGTCTGTTCATTAAAGACGAAACCTAGGTAAACTGTCGTCAGCGTTTCTGTGCTTGGTGAAATTTGTGGTTCCTGGTAACGAGCTGGTCTTGCTTGGTTCTTTGTTTAGAGTAACAGTTTGTCTGGAGTGTGTTTATTATAAGATCTCATTCCTCCCTGTTTGTTGATATACCACATCACTTTAGTATTGTTTGTGAATATCTTGAGAGGCCCTGGAGAGAAAAGGAGGATGAAAGACCCGAAGATCCAGCATAAGAGCTTTCATCTCTTTGACATTGATGTGCCCCTTCTGCTGACAAGGCAACCACATCCCTTGTACCTATAAGGAGCTAAATATGTTGCTCCCCATCCCACATCTGAAACATCTGTGAACAGTTCCTGGGAGGGAAGAGTGGGATGAAAATGGAGCCCTGGATTCAGAGACAACTGCTGAATCCACCAGTGAAGTTCCTTCTTGAGACAAGAAAGAAGAGGAACTAGAGCATGTTGAAGCCATACTAACTTCAGAAACCACTGGAACTTACTCATGTGGAGTTTGGCCAGAGGGAGCATGGGAATGGTGGAAGACATGAAACCCAGAGCTCTCAGAAACTCCCTGGCTGTAATGGAGGCCAGGGGAAGAAGAGTGCCAAGTAAGAAATGAGAGTTAAGGCCTTTGGAGGAGACAGGGATGCCAGCATTGGCACTGTCTGAATCCTGCAACCCAGAAAGACATGATCCTGAGGAGTCAGAGAAGACTTTTAAAGTTTATTGTGAACCACAGGCTCTGAAGAAAGGAAATGGCAAAATGAAGATTCTGCAAAAGGATCAATGGAGAGGATGCCTGAATCAGCAGGTCATCCAAGTAAGGAAATATTTGGATCCCTTGAAGCCTGCAAAAAGTAATCACAGGAGTGAGGCATTTGATGAACACCCTTGAGGCAGTAGAAAGGCCAAAGGGCAAAGCACAGAACTGAAAATGCCAGGAAGCAACAGTGAAACACAAAAACTTCCTTAAAAGCGGATGGATCAGAATATGGAGATAAGCATCCATGAGATCCAGAGACACCATATAGACCTTAGGGAGTAAGAGAGGAAACATAGTCTAAATGGACAACATTCAAAACAAAAGCACCTTCAGAAAAATATTTAGATGAGACAGGTCTCCAAGTGCCCTCTTTTCTGGGCACTAGAAACAGTCTTGAGTAAAACCCCTTCCCCTTTGACACACAGACACCTCTTGGATAGTACCCTGAGACAAGAGATCTTGAAGAACCTCTGGGAAAAAAGGAAGTTGTTCCCAAGAAGGCTAAGGAATGCCCATAAAAGGAGGACAAGATTTCCACACTATGAAGAACCCCTGATGAATGACTGACAGAACCCAAGAATTCTGAGTGATCTGAAGCAAAATAGGAAGAGAAAGAGGAATGAGGCTGAAAAGAGACGGATAGTCATGTAGCACCCGGTTTGTCAGGAAAGGAAGGCTTCTGAATCCTAAGCAAGAGGACCCCATCTGCCACCCCTTTTACCTTTAGCAGAAGGGCGAGATTGCCTAAGAACAAAGGCTAGCTTAGAAGGGTAGTTTCTTTGAAATTTAGGCCCAGCAGAAACAAACACATGTTTAAACTCCTGTAAGACCTTCCCATTATCCTGAGAGACTTAAAGAATCCAGCTGCTGCTTCCCCAACAAAAGTTTATTACCCAGAGAAGCATCCAGCAACTTAGCCTTAATATCATCAGCTAAAGGTTGAAGTCTAAGCCAAGGATATTTCCTCATTACTGAAACAAAAGCAGCAGCCCTAGAAGAGGTATCTGCCGCATCATAACTACATTTGATAGAATGATGAACCACTTGACAGGAAGTCCCTAGAAAGGAAAGAGTAGAAGTTTTACCCTCAGAGTCTGGAAGATCAGAAATAAGCTGACAGACCTTACTTAGAAAGAGTAGCTAGCACATACTTAGATATATGGGTCTGATAATTAATAGCCTAAAGGCTAGGGTAGTAGACGTGTAAACCTTCTTACCCAGCCTTTCCATGGTTCTGCTGTCCTTGTCACTAGGCAGTAACTTGGGCAAAGGAAGCAATTGAGATGACTTATCAGAGGCTACAGACATCACAGAGGGGTCAGCAGCAGGATATTTGTACAAAAGTTTACAATCCTCAGGCACCCTATAAAACCTATCAGGCATCTTGGGAGCAGGGGGCAGAAAATCAGGCACTTTAGAGGCATTGGAAAAAGCATCCAGCAAAGCAGTCAAAACAGGAATAATAGTCGCAGGTTTAGGAAATTCCATCTGCGGTAACTCATAATACCTCTTTTGGATATCAGACATGTGAGCACAATCCCACTTAAAAAAATCCATCATCCTTGAGATTGTGTCCACAAAGGAAATTGCCCCAAAAGGAGTATCAGAGCTATTAGATTCCTCCTCCTCTGATCCATATAGTCTAAAGGAGAAGAAATCTGATTAGAATAAGTCAGGGATTCTTAGGTTCATAGGTTCATAGGCTGGTACTAGGCTATCAGCCCTAGGGCCTATACAAGCCTAGCCATAACAATTCCCTGGCTATTTCTTCCCACACTATTTACTTCCCTGGACCTCTGTCTAGCAGTGTGACTGACGTGATCCCCGGGGTGAATTTCCTTTCTCCCATCCAATCATCAAGGTTCCTTTTGAAGAAGGTCAAAGAGGCGCTCTGCTTGAGATGTATGGGCAGTCTATTCCAGAGTCTGGGGAGTCTCTGGGTCAGGAACCTATCCCTCCAGCATGTTTTGTTTATTGTGATGACAAGGTTTAGATCCCTGGAGCATGTGGCTGTGAGGGATTGGGATTTCTTTAAGTGTAGCATGTCCAACAGCTCTGGGTTTGACATGACCTTCATCAGAATCCAACTCTTCAAAAGAAGAATCCTATTCCCTAGGCCTTTTAAGGGGAGTAGAAGACCAAGGAGCAGAAACAGAAACCCCCTGAGGAGGCCATAATTACATTAAAGCATTAAATAACCCCTGAGTAAAGGCCTGAAACTCACTTTATGGATTCCTTGGAGCAGAAGAAACGTGTTTAGTTTTTTTTTTTTTTTTAGGGAACATCTGCCCTATAAAACTGAGAAGGCTCTGACTCGGGATGGCAGTCAATAACCATAGTAGGAACTTATTCCCTAACTAGAATCTGTGGAACCTCCTCAAAGGCCTCTTGGAGACAATCAACCGTGACTCCCACTGAACAGCCAAAACAGACACCTACAAAGCTTCATTGGACAGGCTGCCAGCCGGATCCTCACTGGCCTCCAACCCAGTCACAGCAGAGAAATCCAACAACACAGACAGGCAAGCCTCCAGGTTCATAATGACCTCAGAAGAAACACCCAGCAGAGACTGGACAGTAGAAGATTCCAGTTTTATCTTTTTCACCTTTTTCTTCCCTAACGGTTGACCCTTGGGAAGGAAGTTCCTTCCATGTTATCTTTGTTGAGAAGCTTAAGACTCTGGTTTTCTAGATACAAAGAAATGGAAGAAAGCCTACTATGAAAGGTTTTTGGGATGAAAGTTTGAAAAATTGAACAAGACGTACGTATGGTCATGAGAAGCTCCTAGGCAAAAAAAGACACTTATTGTAATGGACTTTGTGGAGAATCTGTCTCCCACACTGGCATTTACCCTTTCTCGATGACATTAACCCCTAACAGCACAAAAAAGCCAAGACAAAAACAAAACCCCAGTGAGGCACTTAAATGCAATGGCTTGGATTTCAGCAAACAGGGGTAAGCATTCACGGGGGAACGAAAATGCAATCAAACTGGCAGAAAATTGATGTAGGCAGACAGACCGATGGTTAAATGAAGCATTCAGACTGGCAGCAAAGGAGTTCAAAGGATGGTATGCCTGAAAATCACTTTTATGCCTTATGCTATGCAATGAGCCTTTGGGATATATTCAGCATACCTTAAAGCAACAGTAGGCTTTGGTAGATTGGCTGGATGTTGGGCTTCCATGGCAAGGAATCCCATATGTTAAGAATACTGCAGCGGTGAATGTAAGGGCATCTTCTGAAACAACTCATCATAAAACTAGAACCACTATTCTGCCCATACTATGAATTTTGTTGACAGTCATGTTTCTATAATGGTCATATCTTATATTTTCTTTGAAATATATTGTAAATAAGAAATCCTCAATTTTAATGCAGCCTTCATTCAAAAAGCATGTGTAAGCATCTTTTTTACCACACAAGCTGCATACAAATATTTATTTTCCGCCAAAATTTTGTGTTTCATTTTCCCCTTTTAGAAAGCCTTCATTCAAAGTCTCATATGCCAACCACCTCCCTCATTCCCTCTCTCTCTCGTTCTCTCTCTCCCTTAATGTCCTGGCCAAATTTCACCCTTGTCAGTAAAAATAACAGCTTGGATCTCTCTGGAAAATTGTGGATAGACCCAATGGGATTAATTCTGTCAACAAAAAATAGACATTGCATATCTTATCTTGATTCCTTACCATAGATGATCTCCTTTTGAGTCACAAAATAGATTGAAACTTGGTTGCTGCAGCATAATGCTCTAATTTTGTGTTGTCCTTCATGTGTTAAAATGTCATAATGTTGCCAAAGTGTAACTGTAGAATTAACTCTCTCTCTCTTAACTTTACCAGATTCATCATCTACATCCCCTGATTTCACCAGAATAGCAGCTATGCAATTATTTGTACTCATTTATTAACCAGGGAAACTGTCTAGGCCCAACTGCCTCTTTTCAGAAGCAAACTTGGAGCATTGACTGATTAGGTGACTTTTACAGAGTCAATCAATAGGTGATAGAAATTGGGGAATTAAAACCCATGACTTTAGAATACAGCTAATTAGAAGATCATAGCCTTTAATCATCTGCATTATACACACCCTCTACAAAGGTCTGCTGCTATTAAATGTTCAACAGATGCATTGCTCTCTGCATGTGAAGGTCTGATATCAATGCACAGATGTACCTCTATCCTTACTCATGTGACTGTGAAATAAAAACTAATACTGGTCAATGACTACATTAATTTTGAGACTTCTGGTAAAAGCTCCCTTGAAATTATTTATCTCCTCCATTAACATGATCCACATTTATTAG
This sequence comes from Protopterus annectens, assembly GCF_019279795.1. NCBI lineage: Eukaryota > Metazoa > Chordata > Ceratodontiformes > Protopteridae > Protopterus > Protopterus annectens. The sequence goes on from NC_056739.1 coordinate 494,347,756, forward strand.
AGTGTGTTTCTCTGTGGTGAATTACGTGCACCTTGGGCCCTGGGCAGTTTTCAAATGATTTACTCACCAACAAATGCACGCGCACACACACACACACACACACACACACACACACACACACACACACACACACACACACACGCTTGGACCATGTATAAATGCTGATGTTCTTTTGGATTCTCTCTCTCTCCTGATTCAGGGCCATTTCAACTCCTGTCATTGTAATCCATCAACATCCATACCTATCAGCTACAGCCTGGTTGACTGCATACATCTCAGTTTTCTGATTGTGATAAAAAAAAATGACACAATAAAGTATTCCAACTTGCTTTATACAAATGCACACTAGTCTTACAACGCCATCTCATCCACAGTAACAGGAAATTATAGCCCCATTGCTGACTGTGCATGCCTTAAATGTCTGATAGTGACTGAAATAATCATTGAAACAATAATTTATAGCAGGTTTGTGTGACACAAACACATAATAGCCCAAGTTTTCTAATTTTTATCTTATTTCACATAAATACAGACTACTCCTGCAGAGCTAGACTGTTAAAATGAAAAAAAAACAATAGGGCATGTTACTTTCATTCACAGATACCCCCCCCCCCCCTGCAGTTACAACCACTTTGCTTTATATACCTCATCTGATTATGATAAAATATAATACCTCTCAACCTCTTAGTATAGGAATCAGGGGCAAAGCCAAATGATAATGAGGGTAAACAACCTGGAATCATAGACAAATTTCTTTAGAAAGATAGCTTTTTATATTAGCAAGCATGTTCTGAAGGATATGACATCTAAAACTCAAATGCCTGTTATTTTGTGACTACAGTCCTTAATGATTTGCCAGAAACAATGTGGAAGAGATCAAAGTCACTTCAAAATATCAGGACATTCTGCAAAATCAGGGACAGCTGAGTGCTATGTAATTTCAACTTTGTTCTATAAAAGTCATTTGTATCCCTAACGTAACTCTTAGCATATAGGTTCTAAGATGTTTTCTAAATAAAGAGTGTGGTTCCCTGATCCAACTACAACTTGAGGCAATAGGCCTCATTGTTGGATGATTTAAATCTTTATGTTCTTTTGGGAGTTTATAGTACAGGGGGTAACAGGAGATCCAACTGACTTTTTAAGAATGATGTTTGACTACCACAACACCAGTGGGGCCGATCATTTTATACTGGCTACATTGGATATTAATTCACTTTTTATAGTGATACCAAACACATTTGGGATCAGAGTGATACATGAACATGTTGGTACATATAGTGATTTGGCAGGTAGATACACTGAAACAATATGCTTGCTGTTGGACACAGTTTTGAATAATAATTTATTTTTGTTTAATGAGGACATATATCATCAGTTATGTGTTTTTTGTTATGGGCACATCAGTTGCCAATACATATGCTAACATAGCACTTTGAGTCAATAGGAAGACAAAACTGTTTTTGAAAATACAGTCTCTTTGTGTAGAAATGTACTGTTTTTTAAGCATTTTGAAGATGATGTGTTTTTGATTTGGAATGACTCAAGTGAAAATCTATTGGGATTTGTTGAATATATGAATAATAGTAAGACTTTCTTAAGTTTAAATTAAATTATTTAAAAAAGAAAGAATGTGTTTTAATACTGTAATTAGAAGAGAAGGTAGTAGCTTGAAAGCTGTGATATATAAAAAAACTACAGGCAAGTAAATATTTACATGGGAACAATATGCATGTGAAACATATACATCTCTCTCGCTCTCTCTCTCTCTCTCTCTCTATATATATATATATATATATATATATATATACATACACATAAAGGGATACGCAAAGTGCAGTTTTTAAGAGCAATCAGACTTACTACTGATGATTATGACTTTAGAAAAGAGATTGATTCTATAGCCATTGAATATGAGAAAATAATTTATGAGAAGAGTTTGAGTAATAATATGAAACAAGGGGTATATAGTGAGCGACAAGATAGAGCTATTGCACTGTAAAAATAGGTGATTATAAGAAAGTATAATATTTTATACAGCACAGCAGGAGAGCAAGCCAGATAAAAGGAATAATTACAAATAAATGGTCCATATTAGTGGTTCTCCCAGAACTGAAACAGATATGTGGAGATAAGCATAGTTTTTCATATAAAAGACGTAAAAAACAGAAACAGCAGTTATGTTACTATATGATATAAAGATTTAAAATAAGAAACGTAACGTAGGATCTAAAAATGGGGAACACATCCGTACTTTAATTATTCCCATTGTAAATATGTTCTGAGTCAAGTTATATTTGTGCATCCAGTGACACGTAAACCATTTAAATTTGATACGTTTTCTACCTGCAACACAAAAAACATTGAGTACCAACCTATATGTGTAACAAATATCAATAAATAAATAAATAAGTAACACATTTTATATAGGTAAGAGTAATTGAAAGTTAAAAGAGACAATTACTGTGCATCTACTGGATATAAGAAGAAATGTACACACAAATGCTTTGGCTTAACATGTTAGTGAGATGGGAAATAACCATAGCGTAAGGATTAGAGTTATACAGAGAATTACAACTAATTTACAGAGAGGTGATCTGATACTGGATTTAGAATTAGAATGTAAATACATGTTTAAATGTCAGCCAAAAACCTGGATTAAATATGTCTGTCAGTATATATCTCCTTTAAAAAGAAACAAAATATTATGACATTATTTTTTAATGTTCTTTTTAAATGATTTTCTTGGCTGCATTTTTAAGATTCCCTTATAAATGTGTTTTTATGATGTTTATGTGAATGTGTAATGAATTTTTATGAATCAATTAATTATGCAAATTATGTATTATTAAAGCATGGGGTTCCATATTTTATCTGTTGTATTGAAAAAGGACAATAAACTGAAAGCTTTGCTGTTTGCAAAGTTTTATTAAATCAAGTTTAACATTCCTGGTGATTTGTAGTTCTTGGTTTTATTTGTTTTTGCACAGATTAAAAAATCGGGAAAGTCAGGGACAGTCAGCAAAATCAGGTGCAGTTTTCATCTTTGGTTTACGCACAAACAGTTGCCATAGATTACAAAAGTCAGACCTTAAATTGAACCATCCATAAGTTGTTTTCATCCAGACTTTAAAATGAACAAGCAAAAAGAGACTAAGTTATTTTTATTCACAAGTAGTCAGCCTTAACTGTATTCAGCGAATGCAATCCTCATGATTTACCAGTAAATCAAAAATTTTATTAGACAAATTCAGGGACAGTTTGCAAAATCTGGGACAGTTTCAAAATTGTTTCACACATAAACAGTACAATTAGTCTTTACATTGAGCAAACGGCAAGCTCCTTTTATTCACAGTCAGCCTACAGCCCTGTACAGACTGAGGCTATTAATGCTATATCTGGTTGCCTGCAGAATGTAAAAAAAGGTACTTGCTTCACATTACCATGACTCTCTACAGCAGTCTGCAGATCTTTACCACACTACCTGACATTCTCAGGCTTTCTGAAAATTGTCTTTTGAATGAATCATGTGAAGACAATGAGCAGAAAGTTGTAGTGTCTTGCATACATCACATGTTATTTACTTAGAAATAAATAAATAAAAACATCACAAGCCTTTGCTGCTTATATGCAAACATAATGTACTGAGCATATATACAGGAGAAATAATCACAGCTTATTTCATTTTTAAACTTTTTTATACTGAAACAGTATCTCTTATATACCACTTTTTTATACTACAGTAGATGTACTATTGCTATGTTCAGAACATAAGCTAGCTAAAATGAGTTAGTAGTGTTAGCATAATAAAACTTTGTAAATTAAATTAATTTTTTTGTCTAGCTTTGGACCCCTTAGATGTGAGACCCTGTGGCAGCTGATCAACTTCCCCTTGTTATAATCCACCACTGGTGTTGTTCTACATTTGCAAAGTACAATCATTTGGGTGCACTGGGACATTTGTTGGTATGGGCATGTCAGAACAAATAGGTGGGAATGTAATATAAATATTATCATTTATGCATTTGGTTGATAGGTAGAAAACAAGTTGGATCAGCATTTATTTTCCACTTTCTAAGCCTATTGTTCTAGGTTCAAATTAAGCTAAGAATTAAAACAGCTAACATTTATCACATTTAATTTGTATAAAATAGAATTTATTACATTATTAATAGCAAATAAAGCAAGAAATGATGATTGATAGGGTGGGCCTTATTGGGGAAATAGACCACCCAGGGATGTTGTGAGAACCACTCTTGAGCCAGAGGGCCTCTTCAGACCTGGAAGGTCTGTCATTTTCCCTATAATACCCACCCTGTGTGTGGAGGGGAATTATTGCATTTGAATAATGTACTGCTTAATTGTTTCAGACTTGTTTTTATTAGTATATACATTTTTTAATATTTTTTATATAAAACAGTCCCTCTTCCTAATATTTCAAAGTTGCTGTAGTATGTGTAATTGTTGGAGGAAGTATTTCACATCCAAAATATAAGTTAGGTAATACACACACACACACACACACACACACACACACACACACACACATATATATATATATATATATATATATATATATATATATATATATATATATACACATGCAGAGGCAGAAATAGACTATACACATAAAGAGAAACATACTCATAGAGAGACAGACACACACACACACACACACACACACACACACACACACACATACACAAATGTGCCCAGCAATTACAGACACTTTCTTGACTGAATACACCTCAAATGTATTATGAATGAAGAAAATCAAAGAATGCAAGGGATTGCAACTACTCTTTCTGTCTGTCTCTGTCTCTCTCTCTTGCTCGCTCACTCTCGCTTTCTCTCTCTCTCTCATATACATACCTGTGTCTCTCTCTTGCTCGCTCACTCTCGCTTTCTCTCTCTCTCTCATATACATACCTGTGTCTCTCTCTCGCGCGCTCACTCGCTTTCTCTCTCTCTCATATACATACCTGTGTCTCTCTCTTGCTCGCTCACTCTCGCTTTCTCTCTCTCTCTCATATACATACCTGTGTCTCTCTCTTGCTCGCTCACTCTCGCTTTCTCTCTCTCTCTCATATACATACCTGTGTCTCTCTCTTGCTCGCTCACTCTCTCTCTCTCTCATATACATACCTGTGTCTCTCTCTCGCGCGCTCACTCGCTTTCTCTCTCTCTCATATACATACCTGTGTCTCTCTCTCGCACGCTCACTCGCTTTCTCTCGCTCTCTCATATACATACCTGTGTCTCTCTCTTGCTCGCTCACTCTCGCTTTCTCTCTCTCATATACATACCTGTGTCTCTCTCTTGCTCGCTCACTCTCGCTTTCTCTCTCTCTCTCATATACATACCTGTGTCTCTCTCTTGCTCGCTCACTCTCGCTTTCTCTCTCTCTCTCATATACATACCTGTGTCTCTCTCTTGCTCGCTCACTCTCGCTTTCTCTCTCTCTCTCATATACATACCTGATATCATTACCTTTTCTTTTTTTTCCTCTCCTCACTAAACACTGCTTTTGAAGCCATGCCTAGTGAGGATAAAGTAAAAAGGCAAGTCCTTGTAACTGCAGATACTTTTGCTACATGACTTTTTTATTTATTTATTTTTTTACCTTTACTAAACAAAAAAGCAACATTTAGCCAGTAATAAAAATAGTGGTTGATTATTATTCTTTCAGTCAATGCTCATGGCAGCTTAATAAGCTTCCATGAAGTTGCAGACTTGTTTTTTACTGGGTGATATCTATAAGCCAGTACCCTATTAGAAAATGTTTGTCTTCCATTAGGGTACTGATGTACATTTTGCCAACTATACTTAAATGAGAAGAAATGAATTAAAAATATTTTATACTATTAAAAAGCAGTAGAGACATGTAACACACATAGTTACATTTTCAACCAAAATCTCAGGAAGGTCAAATAACATAAATATATATATATATATATATATATATATATATATATATATATATATGTTATATCCAGAAACTTTTGGGTTAAGATCATTCATTACCACTGGAGAAGCAATTCAGAGTTTTGTGTAGGCTCTTTGAAAAATCCAGAAAATGAAAATAGGTATGCAAATACATTGTGGTCTCCATAGGCAACAAATGTTCATTTAATTGCAGGGCTCAACTTGGCTGGTTTCCTTCCTAGGCAAACCTCTTCTTCACTGCAAGTAGATTTACTTTGCCTCTGTAAATAACCATGGCCCTGGCATCAGCATGATGAAATAATACAGCTTTAGCTCCTTTATCAGAATCCAATTGTGTGGTAGCCCTCTGTCATAACCATTTTTTCCTCTGAGTTCAGCTGTGCAGTTTTAAATTCTGTGTAGTTAGCTAGACAGATCAGAATAAACTGACTGAACTACTACACAGCTACAGAAGAATCAATTACTAAAGTATTAACAAATAACGCTAAAGGTTTCTCTCCAAGTTATGTGCATCCTGCCAAAAGGAGATAAGAAAACTGGTCATGTCTTTATTCTCTTCTACAGATTGATTTCAGCTGTAGTCATTAACACATAACTCTTTGAAGCTATTATTTTTGTATTTTTTTAGTGTTTAAACCTGTGGAAGACAGGATTGTTATTCTCTGACCATGTTTATTGTTCTTTGACAAAAAATATGTTTTGAGGGAGGAAAGACTTTGGTTTGTAAACATTAAGATTACCCTAAATCATTGACTTCCAAGGTGGCTGCACATTGATCAACAGCTTAATATCAGTGTGCACAGTGTGAAGAAGGAAACTGACAGATAAGGGCCAATACTCTGCCAGTTTTAGTAAATTCAGTTACTGACTAGTAAGTATGCTGCCTGGATGCCAGCAAAGAAGAAACTTAGAAAGCCTGAAAGTGAAAAGAACACAGACAGGGAGGAATCCTACAGCTGTTCAGCAAGAAGCAGTTCAAGCTCTAGTTTTGGTGCAAGACATGGCTTCCAGTAATCTACTGGAAGAAATAAATCTAATGTGCTCAGAGATGATTAAAATAAACAAAACTTTGAAGGAGCATACCAACTCAAGTAACAAAAGGCTGGAAAATGGAAGAAGTTTTAAACAGCTATTCAGATTGGTTCATAGGTGTTTACTAGGCTAACGACCACAAGAGCCTTTTAAAGCCTAGCCATGCGTCCCAAAAGATATTGGATGCTGCCAGATTCGAACCATCAACACCATCACACATACTACTGTCCCTGGCCCACTGGGCCACAACGTCTGCCAGATACGTTTATAACAGATACAGGGAAAGCCATAGGACTGGCTAGTTATTTTTAGGTATTCTGCTGGAAGTTGAACAGCTAAATAAGATTTTAGTTTCAGCAGTTGTATTATAGTAGATGTAGTGACTGGGAGGAAGGAGCATGAATGTGACTGGTTATGACAGGATTGGGGGAGGGGATGTGAACTGTTATTAATAATGAGAGATAGGACTATCTGTATAAAGTACGATTTGAACTGAGATGTTATTGAGTCAGTGGTGTCAGAAGTAGGAGAGGGTGCAGTGGTTTGGTTAGTTGTATGATATGTATTTTTGTGTTCTACTTTTATACCAGTCTTTCCAGCATTTGCCTTTTTGAAGAATGATGTTTTAAGTTTCTTTAAATAACCATGGTGCAGGGTTTGATTTGGCTATTCATATGTGGCTAGGCTATTTATAAAAATGTTGTTATAAGTTGTAAGATGATGTCATCAAATGAGATGGCTTTTAATAGTTTACATTTATATTATGTCAAAATATTGATAAAAGTGCCTGTTAAATTTTGTTGTTGCATTACATACTTGGTTATAAATTATGTTTTTTGACTGGGTATTGCAGTTTCTGACTGCATAGGTGGGAAGATGGTCGCTTACGGTGTCCGACAGACATCCAAATGTTTCAGTTGTGTTTGGCTTCTTGGTAAAGATCCCGTCTAAACGGAAGTGTCAAAGTTTTTACTGATTCTAGTGGTGGAAGTTTATAGGACTTTACACAGCTAATCAATTTTAAGACAAAGTTGAAGCCCAACAGCAAAGAAAGCTTCTTCTTGGTTGGCCTCAAATGCAACAGCCTCTTGTGGAACTACTTTACTGGTAACAAAAAATAAAGGGACTCCCAATGCAGGTATGCTCAAACAGCAGACCCGTGCACCTTTATTGGACAGCTGTGATTTGTCACTACAAACAACAGATGCAGAAGACTGAAATAGGTGCAGTATTCTTCTCTGATGTAAACAGAAGTCTTTTCCATTTCATTAACAGAGCCTTTTCCATTCTGCTAGGCAAGACTTTCTTGTATCGGACTCCCTTAAGATAGAAAGCATGCCCTCAGAAAACATTTGCTTAAAGGGAATGCCAGCTAGATCACTCAAGCTGTCTGTCACAGTTGTCTTCAATCTGGTGGGGGGGGGGGGTTAAGTCACTCTGCTTTGTGACCAGAGGTTCACATGCTGAGGCAGCAGTGCAGGCTGTGTGGTTACCATATTTGAGAGTGGACCAGTCCTATTCTAGCCAAACAGGCAGTATGAGCCACATTCTATCTGGTCCCCCATCTCCTGTATTACCCTGAGAAAAGAAAATGGAGGAAAGTCCTATAAAAATAGGCCTTCTTAGTTTATTGACAAGCCATCTGTTGCCCAGGATCATGCAGATTGTGCTTTGATGAAAAATCTTTATAACTGCTTATTTTCTGGAGAAACAGAGGTCTACCTCTAGCATAATCCACCTATGCATGACATCGAGAAATAAATTCCTAACTAGCATCACCAACATCCATTCATGAGGGCCAATCTCAGTTTTGGTGAAGTAATCTGGCAGAATGTTTTTCCCAAAAAAGGGATATAAGGTGCCTTGATAGTCATGCCCAGCTCCTAAGTCAGGCTACCATGCTTCCACAGCAATTCTGACCAGGGGATATGACCATGTTTTACTCCTAGTTTACTGATTACCATATCACTGTGGTATTGTCTGTGAGATTCTAAATCCCCAATTACCAAATGGTCTGAAGTCTTTGATAGCTAAAACCGCAGCAATGATCTAATTTACAATTACGTGTTTTTTTTTTCTCTTAGCTTAGTCCCAGTTCTCCTGAGAGTGCCCCTCCCAGGCTCCATGGATGTCCCTCCCAGGCTTCATGGAAGCCCCTCTAAAGTCTATCTATTGTACTCACTGATAAAACTGCAAAAATCAGAGACTGAAATGAAGAAAAGGCTGGCTAAGATTGACACTGCTCAAGAAGACCTGTTTCAATAAATGGTAGTCAGAGGACAGAGTGTGCATGGAAAACCTGAGATTTTCTGCTGTACAGACTATATTAATTTTATGAAAGTATAAATAAGCAACTGGACTTGTATTCCACAGCAGGATTTGTTAATTGAAGGGGCATATTGTGATTATTCCCTGATCTGGCCATGAGAAAGTAGACAAGACCTGTATTAGTAAAGATGCAAACATACCAACAGAAAAAAAAAGTTGATCCTGACAAAACTGTAGCAGAAGGGCAAAGCATTAAAAATAAGAGACAGTTGTGTGTTTGTGGAAAATGATTATTCACTGTACACCAGGCAGATGAGAAATAAATGTATCCCAGATGAGAAATCAATGTATCCCAGCAATCAGGGAATGTCAAGAGGCAGGTATGAAATTCAAGCTACTGTATTTGGCTGTCTTGACAATATGTTTTCCCTGAAGATCGAAGTCATTTTTTTGATGCAGAAAAGGTTATGGAGGAAGGAAATACAAAAGTTTGTCAACACAAAGTGAACCAACAAACAGAAGGTGGTTCTGCTTCACATTTTTTCTGATAATAAAGCTCATATAGAGACTTTGCCAGTGAAATATTTTCCAGTGTTCCAAATGAAAGTACTTGAGACACAGAAAAAAAACATAAGAGTTGACTAGAAGAATTTGGAGTACCCTGAACTTGAACCAGAGTCTGTGGTTGGAAAATGGGGGGTGAAAAGGAAGAAGACCAGGAATTAGATATTAAGTGTGGGATTATAAAACATCAGTCACATTAGTGAAATATGACTTTACAGGAAAAAAAATGGAAGAATTGTACTTTTGTTAACTTCATTAATTTATATGGGACTGAAATCCATATACCTCACTTCATGTCATTAAGGTTTGGAAGAACATTAAAAGGAAAGGAAACAACAACTGTAAGTAGAGCAGCTTTTGTTCTTAACAGTATTTGTATAAAACATTTCATGATATAAATTGCATGTTACATAGTAAACATTTTCAGTATTCTTGTTTGTGATAAAGATATTAAAGTAGTCAAGTGCTTTCTTTTCTTCTTTTTTAGTTTTATGAAATGTAGGCATTGCAATGTCAAAAGAGAAGAAATTCTGGACAAAAGCATGTCTAAGTTAACATGCTGTAATCTTGTGTTGTTGATGTGGTGGGTGTAAAAGTGCACAAATCATAATATATATAGACATGATATGTTTTCTCTTACTTTTTTGAACAGGTAAATGTCAGATTAAGACCCTTGGCTTTATCTAATAACATTTTTTATGTAAGCAAGTAAATAAGAGAACCCTGAATATAATGAAGTTTTCCTTTAGCAAATAAATCTTGTGTGCTGACAGCAGCTGTACATTTTGTTCTTGTGTTTCCATGGAGACAAGCTGACTACAGGAGCAGGCAATAAAAGCTAAAATTTAATATTTTCTGAAAGCATACAAGCTGTTTTTCACATTTGGTAGGGGAATAAAGATAAGACAAGAACAGAAAGTAATTAGTGTAAGTAGGAGCACAGGCTGTAACATGCTCTTTACCATGGAAAACCTTAATTTTAAGCTAGGTAATGGCTCTGCATGAAGTTATTGATTTAGGAGATTTTTTTTCCAATCAGTTGGGTTAAACTTCATCATCTGAAGTTGTACATAGTGTTGTGTGTTTGTTTAAGTTAATAGGTTTGGGGGGGTTTTCTGGGGTGTTTTTGTCAGTTTCTTTATTTTAGGGTTTTGATTAAAACAATGAGTCTTGTAAAATGTGACATATGTTCAAATAGATATGACATTAGTGAATGGATAGAACACAAAAGCTGTAAAAATACATTTAAAAGAGATGTTATATATAATAGTTGGTAATAATAAATTATTATCATAATGGCTACACTATCCATATTATTTTGGAACATTAATGGCCTCACAGATACAGACCAAGAGGAAAGATCATTGAATTATATTAAGAAATGCAGAGTGCAAATAGCAATGCTACAGGAGACACAGTTGAAAAAAAATAAGCATGTGACTTTGGTAAAGAAAGAATTTCAGGAGGGGTATTTAGTAGAATATCAGGGAGAAAGGAAAATGGGAGTATTTATACAAATTGCTAGAGGAGCTCCAATAGTGATAGAGGAGGGAAAATATAATAATGGTAGATTTGCAGTAGTAAGGGGTTACTAGCAAGAGAGGAGGATTATACTGAACTGTATTATTATTTCACCTAAAACCGCTATTATGGGCATTCAAAACCTTTTGAGAGGAAATCAGCTTTTAGCAGGGAATATTACTTATAGGTGTAGAATGGAAGTTGATTTGCAAGAGTGATGATGTACCTGTGGGACCTAGAATGGAATATATAACAGAAGAGGGTAGGTTTCTGAGGAAATTTAAGAAAATATTTGTTATGGAAAACATTAATTCAGCAGTATTAACTCAAACAGAATTCTAAACAAAAAACTCCACTCCATAAAATCATCCTTTACCCTAGAGAATGCTGACATTTGTGCAGTCACTAAGACATCGTTTAAAGCCATGGAGAGCACACCAACACTGCAAGGTTATATTGCCTTCCACACATTTAGGCCAGCTACTTCACAGGCAGGTACTAAAGGTGGAAGTATGCATCCCTGAGACTACCCTATTTTTGGAACAGGCTCCCAATCCATGTAAAGCAGAGTTGCTCCCTAAGCAAATTCAAGTGCAACTTGAACAATTGGATGGGATACTGGAAATTCATCCTTGGTTTGGCACCTATGTCTCTAATTGACAAAGGTAACCTGTAAATAGTTAATTTCCCAGGCCCATGCTTACACTTATCAAGGGTATCAGAACTTGTCAGAGATTTGGAATGCATGGCTAGGATTAAATAGGCCCTTGTGGTCATTATCTTAGTAAACGCCTATGAATCTATTTCCCAAGGTACAATACCAGGGCTAGACTACATAGTAATTATAACATGTGCATTTAATTGAAAGCTTCAACACGCATCCAATAACTATTTCAGATTATACACCAGTAACAATTAAGATACAAATGCAGGGTAATGAAGTAAAATTAGATACTGGCAGTTCCCCACCTATCTGTTAAAAAGGAAAGAATTTAAGAAATGGCTAATGAAAATTATTTGAGAGTTATTAGGGAAGATAGAAATTTCTTAAGACGTTATAGCTAGTTAGTGGGATAAAATGAAAGTGGAGTATAAAAACAGGGTGTAAATGAAAGAAAAAGAGATATGATTAAAATGTATCATGAATTGTTTAAATGGGCTGACAAAGATTAAAGTATTGCAGAATAAAAGGAACCTCAAATAAAAAGAAGAGGCAACTGCAGAGTACTAAAGAAAAAAAAGGGGATATCTAGATAATATCCATGAGTTTAGAAAGATTGCTATTAAGCAGCTGTTTTTTTTTTTTTTTTTTTTGGATAATAACTCAAGAACACAAAAAAACTTTTAGCACATCTTGGGCAACAGAAAATATAAAGGGTTGTTGCCAAACGTAGGGAGCCCATAACAAAAAAAAAAAAAAAAAAAACAGAGATCCTGCTGAGGTATTTCTAAAATTTTAGGAAAATTTGTATAAAGCAGAGGAATGTGGAAATCAAGAAAGAGTACAAATGGAAATATTCATGGAAGCCTTGAGTATGCCAAGGTAGAGATAGATGAGGTTCAACAATTAACAGAGAAGATAGGAGAAGATGAGATGGTGACATACATTCAATCTGCAGGAAAGTCTCTAAAAATAGATGCTATTCCTGGGGAAGTTTAAAAACTAGGAGGGAATAAAGTGATAAGGATCTGGAAGGTTTTCTTTGACAGTATTTTAAAAGAAGGGGAAGCAAAAACATCCTTAAAGAAATATGTGGTGGCTGTAATACCTAAAGACAGTAAAGCCCCATCAGACCCAGCTTCATATAGGCCTGTTTCAATTTTACATCATGATTATAAAGTGTTTATATCTGTAATAGCTAAAAGATTGCCAAAGGTTTTGCCAAAATTGATAGATATGGATCAATGTGATTTTGTGGAGGGAAGGCACACATTTGCCAACATTAATAGAACAATAATGATCCTGAGGGAAGCTGAGTATAAGGAAACACTGCTGTTGTTCGTGGGTCTTGATGCAGAGAAAGCATTTGAAAGAGTAAGCTTGTATTTTATGGGTAGGGAAATATAAGTATTTGCATTCCCTAGTACAATACAAAGGTTATTTAGGAGGATAAATGAGGGGTCAGAGGCAAAATTTAAAGTGGGAAAGTTCCTTTCTGGCAAGTTGTGCCTGAGCACAGGAATCAGGCAGGGGTGTCCTCTTTCCCCTTTGTCATTTGCTTTACATTTACAGCCAATGGCAAAGAAAATAAGGGACTCCGAAATTCAGGGATATAATTGGTATGGTAGTCAAAAACTTTGGTTTTGTTTGCAGACGGTATTATTTTGTACTTGATAAAACCAGAAAAGGACATATCAGTGCTGTGGAACATCTTAACTCACTCACTCCAATGGAGCTCAGGAAGTTTCCACTGTAACTTCCAATAGGTGGAATCAAATTATGTCCTCACATTTCAAACAAATGTTCATATATCTGGAACCATAGAGGTTACAAACGAAGTATAAATGGCAAACCCTTCAGCACAAACTAGTTTTATAGTGGTATATTCTTTAGGTTCTAGGTCTTAAACTGAATTTTATAAGTCACAGTAAACACAGTAACTATTACGGTTGTAATATTCTATAAACAACTTACAATATCTCAGCAACCATTCAAATTACACACATACTGTCAGCAGCATTTTATGCATCTAGCTTAGAGCTTTCATATGAGGCTAAGGATTTCTGTCTGTGTTACCTGGTTGTTGAGATATTTCAAAAAATATGAAAATTATATCTATATAAATTAACATCATAAAAACATCAGTTAATATCTCTTTATCTGCACTAGGCAGAGATCAAATATTAATACAGTTGAATTTGCCATAGTGTAAGCTTTAAGATGAAATCTTTTAAAACCTTGTATGTTTCATGGTTTTGGAATTATTGAAGCAAATATGAACAAGCAATATTTGACACCTAGAGGCGTCAGTAGGAGTTAAGTACAGATACACCTGGAGACGTCACTTGGGTATAATGGGTTAAGATAATTTCAGGCCTTTTGGGATATAAAATTAATAAAGATAAAACAAAGACTGTAACTGTAAACTATGTACCCACACATGAATTGGTCCAGCAATACCCATACTTATGGAGACACAATAAAATGAAGTATTTAGGAGTATGGATTAAAGATGGATTCTGTTAAGGAAGCTAAGGATATGTGGGAAGAGAATAAACAAAAGATAATACAAAAAAAGAAAAAACAGGAAACTGGAAGCTCTTGTTTGTGGATAAGGATAGCAAGATAAAAGCAGTAAAAATGTTTTAGTCCCTTCAGTTTTATATACAGGTCAGGTATACTTTTATCAACAAGAGAAGGTGTGAACAATAATTAATAAAGAGTTGAAGGAATTTATCTGGGAGGGGAAGAGGGAAAGGGTCAAGTGGGATAAGATGAGTCTTCCAACAGAACAAGGTGGTTTAGGATTACCTGATTTGAAGGGATATTTTAGAGCTACACAGTTAAGGTATGTGTGTGTGTGTATGTATATATATATATATATATATATATATATATATATATATATATATATATATATATATGGATTCACTTTATAATCTCAAAATACTGAAAGGTCAAATGTCAGTATGTCGAGACCATAAAGTCAAATCCACAAAACACGACAGCTCAAAAGCGCAAAACTTCAAATCGTGAACACACACACCATACACCACACCACACATAAACCACAATACCCACACTACAAAAAAAAACACATACACAAACATAACACCACACATCTACAAACCTACACTACAAATAAGCAGAGGGGGGAAGCCACCCTGCACCCCCCACACCCCCCACTTATATATACTAACTGAGATCTCACAAAGAGAAAAAGACAGTAAACTCACACCCAGACATTATACAGTCACACACACACACACACACACACACACACACACACACACACACACATCACACATATACAAATACTACCACATCCAACACTTAAACACTCATACTTTTACCTGCCTATCCTAACCCACACGTACAACTTACAAACATACTCACACTCAAACACCTACCTAAAACCCTTACAAAACATTCACTTACCTTAAATTCCACCTAAATCCACACACTACACCTGACACCATCCACACAGTACACTACACGTCATGTAGCATAAAGCCATAACCGTGAATTCGACATATCCAGATTCGCGATTATGCACTTTCGCTATTTTGAAGATCGACTTTATGGTTTCGACATACCGAAATTCGACCTTTCAGTATTTCAAGATTATAAACTAAATATATATATATATATATATATATATATGTGTGTGTGTGTGTGTGTGTGTATAACATAAGCAGAAAGCTATAGTTCAGAATAGAAAGGAATGATGATGAAAGGGAAGGGAGGGAGAATTCAAGAAATAAGGAGAGAGTGTGATTTTGAATGCAGATTCTTAAGGACAACAACGGCAGCTATACTGAATATTACATTCATAAAATAGCAGAAAGTATTCTCTGAACTAAGCCAACATGAGAATGGAAAAGGATATTTTACCAATAGGGATGAGTGCAATTAGGGGTACAGAGAATAGGCAGTAGGGGACCTAGTCTAGAGAGAAATGACAAAGGAACCAAGATATTGGGATCAAATAACTAAAGAGGGAAAGGTAATAGAATCAGAAGAGGCCAAGAAGAGATTTGGACTGCAGGCTAGAGACAGCCTTCCCTATCAGGGTTGATATCAGAATATAGGCAAAGAGAAAGGGATCGGAGAATCCTATATGGAAGACATGCTCTGGTAGAGATATTAACTTTAAAAAAAGAGATAATTAGTAGGGCATATAAAATATTGCACAATAACTATAGGAATCAATCAGAGGAGGTTAGAAAAGAATGTGAAGAGAGGTTTGCTAAGCATTCACAAGGAAACAATGAGAGAACATATATATGGCTCCCCAGTATGCAACAAAGTCTAAAAGACTTAGGATTTTTGCTTGGAAGTGTTTGCATGGGTATTTTTATATCCCAAACAGTCTGCAAAGAATTTTTCCTCAGGTAGATGGCAAATGTTGAAGTTATAATTAGGAAGAAAAGGTCACTGGGAACATATATTTTGGGAGTGTTATGTAGTTGGCTAACTTCAAAAATCCCCTACAGTGTACATTGTCAGAAATATTGGGTAAAGAAATGAATATAGCTAAGGAAAATATTTTTTTGAGCTGGGATTCAAAATCTGACTTGCCTAGCCAAGTTTAATTATGCTGGCTAGAAAAAAGCAATTACTAGAAAAAAATGGAAATCTTAGTTTCAACCAACTATATTTGAAGTATTGAATATTGTGACAGAGTTAAAAAGAAGTGGGATCTTTAGAAAAGTGTAGGAGCAAATTATGTTTAGGAGGAGGAGTGTGATGTAAGGGAAGGCAGAAATTGAGAAATTTTTGTAATGTTGCATTGATAATAGTTATATGGCTTGTCAATAGTTATACAAAAAAATATGCAATGTATAATGTTTGTAGCTAGGAACATGTTAATATGATTTTTTTTTAATATAAATGCATGTTTGCCTATGTCTTAAGTGATAATTCAATAAAGGTGTTAAAAAAGATTTCCCCAGCATCTTGTGAATTTATTACATTTTTGACCTCTTGAAGCTTAATGCTCCAGAGGTAAATAATGTCCAATTCATATGCCTAGCTTTGGAATCCATTTCTTTTAGTGGTGCCATTTGATCTGGATTTCTTTTGTGAGTTAAAAACAAACACTTGTAAAGATAAGCAAGAAGCCTTTGTTCCTATATAGAAAAAGAACATTTTGAATCACACAATCTGTATACACTTTTTCAGTCTCTTTGTACACTCGTATAGTCAATATTCAAGATGATAATTAGTGATTTCATTTCAAATGATTGCATGCTGCCACGTTTTATATATATATGTTTATACATATCAAAAAAAATTAACAATGTTAATGCATAGCAATACATGAAGGAAAAATTAATAAATGTGAGTAATATATAATAGTATATATAATTACATTAAAATAAGAAGAATACTAAACAGTACTATAAAGAGTAATAGTAGTAACAGTATAATATTAAAAGGAAATAATAATCATAACTAATAATGATATTAGTAATTTTTTTCATCAAAGGAAAACCTTTTGCTCAAGACAGGTGACTTGTTCTATCTGCCCTTTAGATTTTACCTTGGTCCTTTTTTGCTACCACTTTGAGCAGCCAGTTACTTTCTAATGAGAGATGTTATGGCCAATTTTTCAGAAGGAGAAGAGCATCCGGGTATTGTCTGTAACTTTGTTCTGCTCGCCCATTTTTCTGGGTACTTTTAACTAGGATCTCTTTTTCTAGTTTCCTGTCATTCCACAAGCACAGCAACAGCCCATAGTCTCATTTATTCCCATCAGTGGTGAGAGCTAGGCTTTGCAGTAAGCTATCAGATACATGAGGTCAGTCACTACCTAACCTGTCCCCTGTCCACTGTGCATTGTGGCTTCACTAATGATGTTTCTAAGGTTGGGCCCCCTTATGTGCTTCTGCACACATGTGCCCAGCCTCCTGACTTACATGCAGTGTGAGCCACCATACCCAGTATCCGCTTCCTGCAATCCCTCAAAACTCCTATTGGAGTCATTGGGTCATGCTAAGAAAGAGGTAGCAATGGCTGCTCAGACCCAAACTCATCACTCTCTCCCCTTCCAGTGCCACTAGCTTAACCCAGTCAAGTACGTCAAAGTTCAATTTTAAGGTCCGACCAGTTAAAATAAACATTCTTACAACAAAGCCCAGTGGCGTAGCCAAGTAACTAGAGTAGATTTTCTTTCAACCAGTATATTTCCCTGCCTCCAAACATGGCTGTGATGACGTGTGTGTGTGTGTGTGTGTGTGTGTGTGTGTGTGTGTGTGTGTGTGTGTGTGTGTGTGTGTGTGTGTGTGCGCACCTGCTTGTGAATGTGCATGCATGTGTGCTTAGCTGAAATCCTGACAGCTATTTCATGAAGCTGCATTGTGCACGTAATAATGGTAATGAATTAAGGCAGGAAATCAGACACAAGAAACTGAACAGCAGTCTTTATAAATAAACGCAAGAAAAGCTGTAGTATATTAAATGACTCATTGCCATCTTCTCCAATCTCATCTACACAATTGTGTGCACATATTTGTGTGTGTGTGTGTGTGTGTGTGTGTGTGTGTGTGTGTGTGTGTGTGTGTGTGTGTGTGCACCTGCTCGTGAGTGTGCATGCATGTGTGCTTAGCTGCACTAACATCCTGATAGCTATTTCATAAAGCTGCATTGTGCACATAATGTTTGTGTCTTTCGGCTTTTCCCGGTTAGGGGTCGCCACAGCGGAACTCCGATCCGCTAATGATTTGCAGTAGATTTTTATGTGCTGGCTTGCTGGGCCTAACGCACAACCTTCAATGAAGGAACGCCCATTCACGCATGTCGACACACAGAAGACGCTCTAATTGAGAATCGAACGGGCAACGTCTAACTGTGAGGCGACAACGCAACCGCAGCATCTAGTAATTAATTAAGGCAGGAAATTAGACACAAGAAAGTGAACAGCAGTCTTTATAAATAAATGCAAGAAAAGCTGAAGTATATTAAATGACTCATTGCCATCTTCTCAAATCTCATCTACACAATTGTGTGCACATATTTGTGTGTGTGTGTGTTTGTGAGTGTGTGTGTGTGTGTGTGTGTGTGTGTGTGTGTGTGTGTGTGTGTGTGTGTGTGTGTGTGTGTGTTTTAACATGATTATTATCTTTTAATTCATTATTGTTTACTAAAAACATAGATCACAGTATGGGGTGTCCGCTGAAGCTTTTCAACATGAAGACTTTCCCAGCAACTACATTACTAGAAAAGAATACACTTTGTAGGCAACAAAATAACTAAACTTCACATGTCATTTGGGTGAGCAGTGTATCTGCTTCTGCATAAAATAATTCTACGCAGAGTAAATTTTAATTTAAAGGCAATGTATGCTGAATATTGTATAGAAAAGCAAAGGGTTGACATATGAAATGTTATTAATAATCTATTATACAGATCAATCTGGCAATTACGACACAGTGTGGTTTCCAGGCTGGTACTTTCTAATTATAATATCTCAAAAAGTATATGGTCTGGCAGGGAGCTGACAGTGCTGTATAAACAGCTTTAGGAGTAACAGGAGTTTCATGATGTTTCTTGCTATCTTTGTTATGGTGGCTGTTATGCAAGGGATTTAGTACTATTCTGATGCCCTCGCTTCCTACACTGATTATGTTGTAATTGCCTAAGATGACATAATTCAGAACACTATCCAGTAGTTACTCACCCAGAGGTTGGAGGTACATAGTTTCATCAGTATCAGCAATGGTGACATTACCATTATCAGCAGTGAGCTTAATTGTATCAGTGATGTCAGCAGAGGTGTGAACAGTATCAGTGCTTTTTTACAAACAATGTTAGCATCATCAGCAGTGATGTCCGAAGTATCAGTGTGTCTCACTAACAATGACAGCGTTATCATTAGTGTTATCAGCTACAGTGTTAACTGAAGTTGCATTTCTTCCTGGCTTCAGCTATTGCTCGCCTTGTCCTCACCCTCTTTAAAAAGTCAGTCTGTCTTGATCTCCTGCAGCTAATATCTGCAGCTTATCTGGAAAATATGGTAACAGACTGAAAATATTAAGACCCTGCTAGTATCTGCTATGCCCTTCAGCAGAACTTCCTGTAAGCTAGCTAGTGGTTCAGTTCCAGGAACATATATGTCAGCTGTAGTAATATTAAATTGATGACCCCTAGGTGTGAGTCATACTGTACTTTTAATCTCCTGCCCTATCAGTTCCATTATCTCTGCCACTGATACAAATTGTATTGAAAGTTTTAGCACAGTAAATACTTAAATGCATGGTACAACTCTACTCTACTCACCACACGTAAACATCACATTCAGTATTTGCAAAAAAAGAATATCCATTCAGCTCAAGGTAGTTTATATGAATCTGCCAATTCCATAAGAAGAAAGAACCACTGTGGATTTTGGTGGGTCCTTCTGAATCTTCAGAATGACTCTGGAAATCAATGGAAAGGGTAGAAAAGCATAAAGGAACATATTCGACCACAGGAATAAAAAAGCATCTGTTTTCAAGGCCTGTCTGCAAGAAGTCCTGGTGTCAAATTTGTTTACTTTTCTGGTTTGAAAAGAGACAAACAGATCTATCCGAGGTATTCTTGACAACTGGATCAAATCCTGGAAGACCCCCATTCAATTTCCATTTGTGAGGGTCCATCCAGGTCCTCTTCAGCTTGCCTGCCACTACTTTTGCTCTCATGGAATATATAAATCTTGGCGGGGGGGGGGGGGGGGCTAAACAACACATCAGAGTGACCTCCCATGCTACTTTAGCCAACCTGTACAGCAACTAAGTCCTGGTTCTCATCTGATTATTTATGTATAAAATCACTATGGATCATAGGATTATAGGATCACAGGAAGTTACTAGGCTAATGATCTTAGAGCCCTTACAAGCTTAGCCAAGTTCTACCCTTATTTCCATGATCAGCACCTAATGCCTGTGTCCAAGAGGGACGTGGAACCCTTGGGGAAAATTTACGGCTACCCATCCAGTCGCCCAGATTGCGTTTGAAGAGGGCCAATGAGGTGACTGTTTGACATGACATTGGAGTCTTTTCCAAAGGTAAAGGTGTGGTAACCACTGGGAGACAAATCTGTCCCTCCAGCAGGTTCTATTAATGTCACATACCAGGTTAATGTCTTTAGAGCGAGTAACCTGTGTACCATTTGACTTGCAGATATGCAGCATTTCCAATAAAGCAGGGTCAGAGATTGCCTTATATGCAAGGCAATAATTGCCTCTCAGTAGTCTGTATACAACAGAATAAAGTGATAGTAAAGTGATAGTGATTTCAGATGATCCACATAGGACAGATGCTGAAGACCTTGAATTTTCCTTGTGAGGAACCTTTGTGTTATTTTCCAATTGCTGCAGGTGCTTGGAAAGGTACATACCAAAAGGGGCGTTGCACTCAATTATTGGCGTGATGAGGGCAGAGTACAGGGAGTTATAACTTCTTTTTTTTTCTGGAGGCAATGCCCTTACTTATGAGATGAGCAATATAGAAAGCCCTTATTACCACTGTGGAGATATGGTGATCAAAGGTAAGATTGCTACCAACCCGTGTGCCTCAATCCGTCACCACTGAGTGCATACTTAGGGTGATGCTACTGATGTGGTATTTAGCAGAAACATCACTCTTACCAAAAGGGATGATAATACATTTTTTGCACTGAGTTTAAGGCCATGACTTTAGCACCAATCACTTGTTTGTGTAAGATGCTCTTGTAGGATGTTGACATCATTTGGAGATTCTATGACCGCTCCCAGTTTGCAGTCATCAGCAAACTTTTTCAACCACAGACCTTCAGTTTTTGCTTGTACTTCAGAGAAATAGATTCCAAACAGTAGAGGTCCCAGGACTGATCCCTGTGGAACACGACTGGTTACAGGTCTGCTGCTGGAGGTGGACTCCACTATTTTGACTATATGTGTTCTATCAGTGAGCCAGTTAGCAACTCATCTAACGATATAAAAGTTGATACCTAGCTGGATGAGTTTGTCAATGATGCCTGAGTGTAGAATAGTGTCATAAGCTAAGTCTAGGTAGGCTGTATGCACAGATTTACCCTCATCCAGAGCCTTGGTGACTGTCTCGAAGAAGTCTACTGGGTTTAACAGGCATGATCTCCATTTGACAAATCCAAACTGAGTAAGGTCAAGTGATTGGAGATTACCTATATCTTTGCTGATAAGGTTCATGAAGATTCACTGTATGGCCTTGCAGATAAGGCTAGTCAGGCTAATAGGTTTATAATTCCCGGGGTTAGTGGAAGCACCACCTTTGTGCAAGAGAACTACCATGGTTGGGTTTTTCATTCAGCTGGGACAAAGTCAGTTATTTGACTGTGATTGAAAAAGAGTACCTAATGGTGTTGCTAATTCTTGTTGGAGTCCATGTAGAATGTGGCCTGGGATGTTATCTGGTCCCATAGATGCTGTGTTTTTTGCCTTAGAGAGAGCATTTACAACCTGCTCTTTAGAGATACAAGGTAGGGGACAGGTGGTAGGGATGTCATGGGGAACATGTGGCAGGGACAGAGGAGTGAAGTTTTCACAGAACCTGTTAGCCAACAGGTTACCTATGTCCACAGGCTCAGTATATATGGTATCATTAACTACCAGTTTGGCACAAATCTGGGCCTTTCCTTTTAGGTTATGGATGTAACTAAAGAATATCTTATCGTAAAAGAAAACCATCAGCCAGACAACCACACTGAAGCTCATAAGATGCTGTGGAATCCAATTAAAACCATACTTTGAAACACAGTTAAAACCATAATTTAATCAAAAAAAATAACGATGAGTAAAAACAAACGCATGAAAAGATTAGCGCTTTCAGGTAGAACCCTTCATCAGATCCTGAAACCATTTTATTTCCTTAAGTTTAAATGGAGAGATTTAACCAATCATGTGAGTCATAGGAGCATGATTGAACATGATTGGTTAAATTTAAAAGGGCTAATGGGGGTGTCAACCAGCTGGTCCAGGGCATTGGAGTTACCGAAGTCAAGGAACCTTTGTGAAAGTGAGTTTGAGCCCAAGTAATTTGCTCAGTCAATGGATGGGCAGTTAAAGTCACCCAAAACCATGGTGTGCAGATGTATCTTTATAGACTCAAGTAAATCCAAATAGGCAGTGTGGGTGTCCTGATTCATGTAGGGGGTCCTGTAGCTGGCAATGACTTGAACAGGTGCCCTACCAAAGGTTAATTGCACCTAAAGTATTTCCAGGGAATCATAATGTTTAACCAATCTGGCGGTATATTTATCTTTAATGAATATTGATGCACCTCCTACTTTAGTTTTCACGCCTTCAGTTTGTGGTCTGAACATGTGAAAGGAGATGTAATCTGGTATGGCTGGGGTGCTCTCCACAGCCTTGAACCAGGTCTCCGTGACTGCACAAATGTCTGCTTCTTCCAAGGTGAGGACTGCTTCCAGTGAGTGCAGTTTCATGTTAAGACTCCTAGCATTTAGCAGCATAAACTTGAGGCTTTTTTTTTTAGATGGAGTTTTTTACATCAGGAATTTTGTCCTTGAGACACTGAATAAAAAAGGCACTATGGGGGTGGCAAGAGCCCTAGACTGTAGCCGAAATCCCAGGGGTGACAGATGAAGACCATCTCTGACAAAGCATCAAGATCTGTCAATTATGTCCTCCCAGGCTAACAAATACTGGATCCCCTTAGAATGACACCAGAAACTAAGCCAATTATTGAAGTCAATCTTTTTCTGTTTCTAGTGAGGCATCATCCTAGGTGAAGGCAAAATGCTGCCTAAGGCTAGGGACATACCTGCTTGAGACACATAATCTGAGAGCTCAGTCATGTGTCTCTTCATATAGTCCAGAGAGGTACGTCTCAAGTCATTCACACCAACATGGACAATGACTGCGTTATAACAGTACCTGTTGTTGACAGACTTGAGTGCATATGTGATATGACAGATCCTAGCACCTGACAGACAGCTGACTGCAACCTTTACCTTATCCAGCCTGGTGAGAAGGACATCTGTGTGTCTCGCAATGGAATCACCTATGAATAATATGTTTGGTTTTGTGTTTTGCCTTAAGAGCTTGACAGATGAGACACTGGTGCATGAGCTACGATGCGTCTTGTATTCTGTAGAGGAAGTATTACGTGTAGCGTGTTGTTTGTGTTTGTTGTCTTTAGCCACTTGCAGTGGTCCACAGATGATGAAGATATTCAATAGCATGAATCACAGCTAAGATCTTTTTCATATTTATGTGCTTTGGTCAGTCTGTTTTGTTCCAAAGACCCTGTAATTTTATCCTAATTGAAACAGCACTCCAAGCAAAATCCAATTGAGCTGTAGTTAGACAACAGAGAATGGGAGACCTGGATTCAGGGAATCTAGTCTCTCTACTAAAGCAGTTCTCTCTCTCTTCACAAAACCCAATGCTGGAATTTGAAATTCCAGTGGGTGAGAATGTTGTGCCCACATGGTTTTTAAGAACCACTAGATTTTTCTCATGTGTATCTGGCAAAAGGAATAATGAAAGCCATGGATGTCATGAACCCTAGAATCCTGAGATACTCTCTGGCTGAAGTTTGAGACTGATTAGAGGAACTCTGTAAGATTACCAAATACAACATGTTCACTTTCTCCTAAGTAAGGAATGCCTTTTCCGGGAAAAAAATCTAAAAAGAATTCTAGAAAAACAATCCAATAAGAAGGAATTAAGGAGGATTTTTGACTGTTGAACTGAAAACCCAGGCTGAAAAGGAGATTTTTAACCCATACAAGGGACTCCTGATGCTTGGAAAAAGACTCTGCAAAGATAAGCAAGTTTTCTAAAAATGCAAATGCCCTGCAGTCTGCTATGAGTTATCACGGAGTGTTTGTAAACACCCTTGGAGCTGTAGATAAACTAAAGGATAATGCACAGAACTGATAATACAAGCCAGACAGACCCAGATTATGTACCCAGACAAAATATATTTTTACAATACCAGTAGCTGCAGCTCTGGACACAGACTCAGCACAGTCATACACACTCTTTAAAGAATGTTTAGACACCTGAGAAAGAATAGCAGTAATAGGATTCAGAAATGACTTAGCTTCTGAAGGTAAAGTGACAGAAAAACTCCTGAAATTGTCAACACAAGCCAAGCCAACATGTACTTCAATGTATGAACCTGGTAGTTAAAAATTCAGAAGGCTAAAGTAGAAGAAAAAATCCCTTCCCAAACATTTCAAAGACTTTACCATACCTGTCAGAAGGAGAAGGATTAGCATTGACGAAATGTATTAGCAGCTGGAGAAGAAATAGAAGTACATGCTGGGTCACACCTACAATGAGAAAAATATTTGTTAGAGTGAGTAACTTTATAAAGTCTACCTGCTTTTTTAAAAACAGATGACTGAATATCAGGATTATTTCAAGCCAAGTCAAATGTATCCTCCAAGGCTGGCATAATAGGAGGAACAGGGGTAGAGTGTGGCATATCCACTTGCAACATATAGCAATATCTCCTTAAAGAAGAAGAAACATCCAATAGTTCCCAGTGAAATAAATTATTCATTTTAGACACAGTCTCTGCAAAAGAAAATACTTCTACAGGAAAAACTGAGGACTCATCTTCTCAGATTCGGAATCAGGAACATGTGAAGAAAAAGAAAATAAAAATGCCACCACAGTGGTGCGACCAGAATCAATGAACTGGAAAAGCTTTAATATTAAATGTCACCAAGCGCTTTCACCCTGTAACCTCAGGACTTCATAAGAGTAAATTAACCACATTAAACCCACCCTTAAATACTTAAAATCACATCACATAATTTATTTATTTATCATTTGTTGACTGGGAAAGTCCGACTAGGTTCCACAGAGCCTGTTTTCAGTGGAGGCCCGGGGAGAAATTCTCCAGATGCATGTCTTTGGAATGTGGGAGGAAACCGGAGTACCCAGAGGAAACCCACGCGAACACAGGGAGAACATGCAAACTCCACACAGAAGGCACCCCAGCCGAGAATTGAACCGGTGAACCTCTTGCTGTGAGGTGACAACGCTAACCGCTGCACCACTGTGCCACCCATGATGAGTTAATGATGTAGTTTCTTTTACATAACTTACACCACAAGCTTTAAAAACGGTCTCATAAACCTTTACATTTGTAAACCTCACACTAATCAATACTTTATCTCATTCTTAAAAACACAACAATCAAAAAATAAAGTAAAATGAAGTTAATAAACTTTTGAATGTACAATACTTATGTTTTGTTCCAAACATTTATAACATACAAATCAAATCTGAGCTGCCTTTAGTTTCAACACTGAACTTAAAGAAACACTGTTGTTAATACCAGGGAACATTGTAGCACTGGTCCTAAACTGCCAATCTAATTCTAACTTTTCCAAGTGAGTTTTCAAGTCACCACCTCTACCATAATCAATTACCCTGTCAATATAAAAAAATATAAACTTTTTGAAACTATCACATCCCACAGAGTGACTGTACAATGCACTTTCATTCCTTTTCCGATTAATGTCCCTAACATGTTCCAAAATTCTTTCTTTTAATTTTCTAGTGGTTTTGCCCATGTAAAAAGCTGGGCAAGACAAACATGTTGCCACATATGTCACCATCTTAGTGTTACAGTTACAGTGGCCAGGACATGGGATAGTATGATAGTACCCTTCTAGCATCACAGAGGGGCCTGTATTGATGTATTTACAAGCTTTACACGTTACACTTCAACATGGTAGATCTAAGTCTTTTGTTGTTACAAGTTTTTTCAAACCAGTTCTTTAAATTTGCACCCCTAGTAAAAGTGGTTCTTGGTTTAGTACCTAGGATATTTTTGAGCTCAGGACCCAAAACTAAGTCCCATATGTTGTTAACCATTGCTCTAACTTTCAATGCTTCATTTGGAGAACCAAAACACTATCTAAGCAGTATTCTGTCTTGTATCCAAGGTGAACCCATGGTCATCGGATAAAATGGGGATAATCCTGTCCTTTCTTCTTTCACAAATTTCATTTCTAATTTTAATTAGAAACTTGGTGGGGTAACCTTTCTTTGAACATTCCTACTAAGGTGTACATCTCGTCCTTAAATTCACTGCCATCACTAGTCAGTCTTGAAATCCTAACCATCTGTCCTTTTACTATGCTTTTCTTTTGATGCTTTGGATGACAACTGTCATAATGAAGCAGTGAATTAGAGTACGTATCTTTTCTGTACAACCTAGAGCTCAATTTGTTGTTAATTTTATCTCAAGTCAGGGAGATGTCTAACAAAATCTATCATATCTTTCCCAATTTTGTGGGTAAATTTTAAGAATGTCATGGTGTTTAAGTACTCCAAAAAAAGACCAAATGTAAAGGTATATGAGACAGTTTTTAAAGCTTGTGGTTTAAGTTATGTTATGCAAAAGGAACTGCATCATTAACTCATCATATGATGTGATTTTAAGTATTTAAGGGTGGGTTTAATATGGTTAATTTACTCTGATGAAGCCCTGAGGTTACAGGGTGAAAGCTCTTGGTGACATTTACTACTAAAGTTTTTCCAGTTCATTGATTGTGGTCACACCCCTGTGGTGGCATTTTTATTTTCTTTTGTGTTTATGTTATAGTTTTTGCTCTTTTGGGCATATTTTCTTTTATTTACATGTGAAGAAAACATAGAAGAAGCCTTGTCTCTATCCCTGCCCTTATCAGAATCAACTGAGAAAGGATCCTTAAGCATTGCAGAACTATCATTTTTAGACAAGACTCTGTGCTGTTTCACTGGGTTCAAAGCCTGAAATAAGACTTTAGCCAAAGTAATTAATTCATCTTTATCTAGGACTTCTGGTATGACATAAAGCTGAAAAGCCATTCCTGTCACAATTCCATCTTAAATTCTCTCCTCAAGTAATAGAAGCTAATTTTTACAATTATAGAAGAAAACATAAATATGTTCTCATGACCAAGGCAGGGAGAAAGCAGAACTATGATAAAAGAAGCCTATCTAATGATCCCTCATCTACTTCTAAAGGTGAACTCTGCATGCAAAGCACTAGACGTGGACAGACAGAATAATTCCTACTGTGTAAGAATTTCTTAAAATGATGGTAATGAATGACAAGGTAGATAAAGTATACAAAAACATTGTAATGATTGATAATTTGTTGGAATACACCCAAACAATGGACAAAAGATTGGAAGAGATAGAAGGAATATTATATAGCAATCAGATGACATTAAGAAATTAAAAACTCAGGGAGTGAACACACATTAAGTTTAGCTGAAATGGAAGTAATGCCAGAAGAAATTAAGGAAAAGTTATTTATAACCTTATTAGAAGGGACAGAGGGTACTGACTGCAAGGACTTTTTAGTAAATCAATTGGCCAAATGGACAGGGATGCTGTAAGATAAGATTTTGACTGATTGAGCACCCATAATTCTTATACAGAGTCCTCAAAGAATAAATTTCCAAGGCCAATAATAATAAAAATTTAGACATTTCAACTAAAACTGAGTCTGTTCAGTGAGTTGTGGAAGAAGGCAAGGATTTACTGCTAAAGGGAAATTGCATGTATGTCGACCAAGATTAAGCACAAGGGATTAGAATGAAGTGAAATTAATTAATCCCAATATTTCTGGAGTGCAACCAGATGAACTTGAAATTTAGGTTAAACTACCATGCCACCATTAAATTATTCTTCTCCCTAGGTCCTTAGTCATATCAAGATCCTGAATTAGGACTAAAAAGGTAAAAGATTCCAACACCTGTAGAATAAAGGGAAGAAACCAGTATGCCGAGAAAGCAAACAAGCAGTGACCATCTAGGCCCTTTTCTCTTTTTGGAAGAAAGATGTTAGACAAACTATGAGAAATGGAGAAAAACACCAAAAGAGTCAAAGAGAATTTGTACATAATCCTAAAGGGGAAGGCAATCAGTCATTAGCAAGCACTTACGTTTTGAGAGATCAACAGTAACAAGTAAAGGACATAAAACTCCTCTTTTTTCTGTTTTCTTTTTTTCTGAAACATTTTTGTATGTTCAAAGACAATTTACAGGGGAACTGGATATTAAATGCTCTAAAGCTAATGGATAAACTGATTACAAGTACAGTATTACAGATAGGGCATGCATGCAGAAGAACTTTACTAAATTGACCATTTGGGCACAGGAGAATAATATGCTAATAAATACATCAAAATCTAAGCATATGGGATATGAGAGATATAAACTGAAAGGTGAATATTTGATACAGCACAGATTGATTGAAACTGTAGATTCATTTAAGGACCTAGGTATATGAGTAGATTCAGTTTTGACGTTTTCTAATCATATCAACCAGTTGGTTAATGATAGTTATAGAACTATAGGTTACATAAAAATATTTATAAAGTCTACGAAATCAGAAATGATGAAATCTTTGTTAGTTGCATTGGACAAAAACTAGAGTTTGAAATAAGATTGAAACCTTATAAGAAAACAAGCATGAGTAAACTGTAATATACCAAGGGCAGCCATGGATGAGAAAATTTAAGTTTAATTGTTTAAATAGACAAGTTCAAATTTAGCTCAAGTTGTATATCAAATCTGGTTTATTTTCTTTCTTGGGAAAAAACAAAGTGAAGGTTGCATGGCAGATTAATGAGAAATAGTGTTAGTCACTGTCATTAGTTGACATAGAGAATGATATCAAATATTTAAAGGTCATTATTTTCCCATTATGTCTTTCAAATTTATGACATAACATGTGAATGATCTCTTAGATAAAGCTAAGGCAGTAAAGTGGTAGAGTAGATTACAAGGGAGAGAGTGGCTGCATTTATGCTACAGGAACTCACTAATACAAAAAAGAGCAAAAATAAATAATTAAATGGGGATTCAAAGTGGGGTACTTTACCAAGGTAATAGAGGGATGGAAGATGGGTGGTAGGGGTGTTCATATTGATAGGGAAAGAGCACTAGTGAATAGTGAGTAAGAAAAAGTAGAGAACCATGGGAGGAATATTATGGCGTGGAGATAGTAGGAAGGACATAGGATCACACCAGGGAAGGAAAAATGAAAGTATTTAACACAGAAGGTGAAGCGAAAGGAATGGATAGATAGGAGACACTTTGAAAAAAATAGACTAGAGAAAACGTAGAGGTGACACCTTACTTTCAGATACAGGCTGAGGTAGTAAGGAAAAAAAGAATTAGCCACCAGAGTACATAACTTTACAAATGCTCCTAAACAACAGAGGTATTTAGCATGTAGGTAGGCAGCAAAAGATGGAGAGGGGTATTTTTAAACTTAGTCGGGGAAAAACTGGTAGTATTACAAGAAATCCAGAGGAGATAAGTAAAGAGTTTAAAGAATCTTATGAAAAACTTTATGTATGGTATAAGGAAAGAGGGGGACTAGGAAAAAATGTAGAAGTTTTACTAGATGGACTTGACTTACTTAAGACTGATGAGGGGATAGCTAAGGAACTAACCAGGCCTATTAGCCTGAGAGAAACAGAAAAACAGATTCAATTACAAAATAACAGGAAGACACTGAGATGGGATGATCTACCAATTTAATTATGGAAGAAATTTAAATCAGACATAACATATTTAATGCAGTACTGTCAACTAAATAAATCCCAGTGTCATGGAAAAAAGCAGTGATAACAGTCATATCAAAGGAAGGGAAACACCCATGCAGTCTTGGGTCATACAGACCAATTTCAATTTTATAAGTATTGTTTACTGAAATTAATACAAGCAGACCACTGTGGCTTTATAAAGGAAAGACAAAGTGTGATAATATACTAAAAACATACATGATCCATAAAGAAGCTGAAAAAATTGGTAAACTTTACTATTATTATCATTAGATGCAGAAAAGGCATTTCATATGCTTCACTAGAGATTTCTGTGGGTAGTAATGAGCAGAATGTGCTTTCCAACAGACTTTATTGCCTGTCACAAGAAATCTATGAGGGAGCTGTAGCAGTAATAAAATCAAACATTCTTGTACCTGAGGAATTTGAAATCAGAAGGGGCACCATAAAAAGTTGTCCCTTCTCTCCACTCCTATTTGAGATCTACTTGGAAACTTTAGCCTAGAAAATAATATAGGATGCAATAAGGGGTTAGAATTCAGAGGGGGTAGAAGAAAAATCAGTATTATTTGCTGACAATATAAAATTATATTTAACAGATCCAGATAAAGATATTTATAGATTATTTGACCTCCTCAACCAACTTACAAATAAATTGGGACATAAAATAAATAGGTTCATAGGTTCATAGGTGTTTACTAGGCTAATGACCCCAAGGGCCTTTTTAAGCCTAGGCATGCATCCCAAATCTCTGACAAGTTCTGATACCCTTGATAAGTCTAAGCATGGGCCTGGGAGATGAACCATTTATAGGTTACCTGTTTGCATCAGAGACATAGGTGCCAAACCAGGGATGAATTTCCAGTTTAGAAAGCAAGTTCCACAGCATTGTATGAATATTTGTTAATAAAACAAAGCTTTCAGACAAAAAAGTCCTTCTTCAGTGTTCATAAAATTGTATCAGGACATCACGTCCTTTGTACTTAAAATCCAACAAACACATGACACAGCCTACCCATCACAAACTAATTACAATCAAGTAATTAAAAAAGCAATTAATAAGATATCCCACCAAAAATCTTAAAGGAATATGTTACATTCCCTTATATCTCCAAGTTGTTTACTTCTATATACATATAATATAATATAATCACATTTCATTTAAAGATGTGCACATTTCTACCTTAACAAACTGAATAAATACTGATGTACATATTCATCTATTTGTGAGCACTTATTAGATTCATACAATTCAGCGTATTTATACCAAAATTTCAAAATATTACTACAATTCATATAATATCACTTCAGATACAAAACACGTATTTATAAAGTACTAGAACAAGGAATTGTTTGTCATGTTCATACCAAGATTTCAAAATTCATTGCCAGAAGACATAATATAATCACAATTCATTTAGTATTTGTATTTATATATTTTATACTTATGAATACGTGTATGCCTTTGAGGTAATATTAAGGATGGTGTATTGTTTGTTGCATTGATTCTCTTGAAGTACCAGTTACAAAAACACTTAATCTTTGTATGTGTTATTAAACAGTTTTGGACCATTTCTGCATACGTTTGTCTTTTGGCTACACCTGCTGTTTGGCTGTATTTGCATTGTCTTGTCTGTTCATTTTGGTTACTTGTTTCATTCAGTACTGACTTTCATCAGTATCAATGCTGCAGTAGCCTTTAGCTGTATGGGCTATATCCTGCCAATGATATAATGGCTGGCCAGTCTTCCAAAGTCTCTGGCTCCCCTCCCACATGCACCCAGGCTGCTGCAACACAAGCTCCAAAAGGAGAAAAGAGCAGCTTGGACACTAGGAACCCTGAGTACATTCTTGTCTGCCTCAAAAGCACTCCTCCTGGGCTTCAGATGATCAACAGTTAGCTCCTGTCTTCCACTGCTGACAGATAAGTCCTCTTTGGGGAACCCTTCCATACGCATTTTTTTTTTTAATCTTTTTAGTCTGTTTTTTGACAATTATTGAGATTGGGTCTGTTTATTATTTTAAAGGAAATGTCTCATCTGATGGGATATTTTTAGCTGTGACAGGTAAATTTGATTTAGGGCACTTATGTGTGGTAAAAGTGAGCTGGTTTTAACTACTTGTGTTTCTTTTCAGGAAAGTTAGTGTGTTAATGCTTGTGTACACCATGTGATGTATTTCCTTCTTAATATCTCCTTAAAAGCATTCCTGTATGCATGGGGAGGAAATGGTACTGTATGAGCATTCACAGTGATGATTTATTGGGACTAGAGTGGGGGACTGTAAACATGTGCACTGCTT
Source organism: Protopterus annectens (assembly GCF_019279795.1). Taxonomy (NCBI): domain Eukaryota; kingdom Metazoa; phylum Chordata; order Ceratodontiformes; family Protopteridae; genus Protopterus; species Protopterus annectens. The sequence continues at coordinate 494,380,598 of NC_056739.1, forward strand.
GTGAGCACTTTAGTGAAAATTTACCCTCCAAAAGACTCCTTCCAGTGAGCAGGTCTCTTTCTATGTCTAGGCAGGAACATGGAAGCACTTACCAGCCATTCAGTTCCTTTCCCTGCTGCACTCAAGAGAAAGAAAATTACTAGTGAGCCCTTGCTGACACCACAGGCTGGCTTGGTTAGTGCTTCAGCCACCAGTGGGGAACTCTGTAGTGGTCATGTCATGTTTCCTTACAACTACCATTGACCAGGGATTAGCCTCATTATCTGCAACTGCTCCAGTGTCCATACCAGGCATAAGAGAGCCACTTTCTTTGGCTTGTGAGTTTCACCAGGAAGTCCTTCCCAGGCTGGCCAAGATAAGAGACCTGTTTCCTGGGTTGAAGTGTCATCCCTAAGATGGTCCACATCTAGGAATGTCCCTAGGAAAAAGAAACAAAAAAAGATAAATAATTATTCTGAAAATAATATTTCTATAGATAAGAATGATTTTTTTTTAGACAATAAAATGTTTGTTTTATTTTCTGTAGATGTTGCCTCTTTTTTGGGTGACCTTAGAGTACTGGTTTCATTCAGTCATCCGTATGCAAGATGATCCTCATTGCAATGAAAGCATCAGTCCAAGGCTTACAGAATAAATATTTTGACAGTTCATTGCTTAAAGCCTCAGTACTCTACAGTGTACAGTTTGTTGGTAGCTCATTGCCTTAACCCTCAGTACTATAGTGCCAGATTTGTTTGTCATTAGTTAAGGTACTTACGATAAACTATCCTGACATGTCACTGTTTTTTTTAATACATTTTAATTACTATCGTTTTTTTCTATAAACAAATCCTTTATTTGTAATTCCATTCCAAAAAGATTTAAGTTTCAAAACACTTGAAATAGACACTCCTTCATTAAGACCAAGGTGGGTAGTGGCATTCAATCTGAACTGCCAATGCAATTCCATCTCCTCCAAAATATCTTCCCAAGGTCCACCCCTAAGGTCATGTAAAACCTGTTCTAACACAAAGAAATGAAAAAAAAATGTTTAGGATACTCCACAGTATGCTTTCCCAAAGCATTTCTATGGTCCTGTTTCTTCATGTCAGCTTTATGCTCTTAAATGTGCTCCTTGAATTTTCTTTTGGTCTTACCCACATAGTGACTCTTACAAATTTGCCATACAGCTACATACACCACTCCAACACTGTTGCAGTTGTAAAAACAACTAGACCTAATGGACATATGGTTGATGGCAATGTGGTCACTTTCCAAAATATCATTACAATATTTACAAAAAACACATTTGTATGTACCAGCCCTCCTATTACTACGTCCATATTCACAATGAACTGTGGCATGTTCCAAAAAAATTGATGGTATTACCCCTTCTATAAACTACCTTGGGACATTTTACTATTTTCTCTTCCATTTCTTTAAAAAGGACAAAAATCTGCCAATTTCTGGCCAAAATGCCTCTAATCTGCATGGCTTCACTGCAAAACTCTGTAATAAATGCATGTCTCATGTCTGGAGCATTCGCTGGCACTCTTTGTAACTACTTGAGATATGGAAGCATATGTGGAGTAAATTAAGGGAACAATGACCCCCTTGAGTCTTCTCTCCAGTATGTCATCTTGAATGAGAGCCACTAAACCCTCAGGGTACCCTCTCTTAAGAAACATGTCTCTCAGTTTCTCACATTCGTCAACCAATCTATCATGGGTGGAAACCATTCTAGCCACCCTGACATATTGTCCTTTGATAATGCCCACTTTCTGATGCATGGGGTGGTTGCTCTCGAAGTTAATAAACTATTACTGTAGGTGGGTTTTAATTGTTCAGTAGTGTGGGAAATAGTGTAATGGATCATGTGACTTACTGGGAGGGGTATTTAAGGATGGTGTATTGTTTGTTGCACTGATTCTGATGAAGTACCAGTTATGAAAGCGTTTAATCCTTGTATTTGTTATTAAACAGTTCATAGGTTCATAGGTTCATAGGTAGATACTAGGCTATCTGCCCTAGGGCATTTATAAGCCTAGCCAGAGTGTATTTGGCTTCTGCCTCCCTATTAAATTAGCCTACTGTGCCTCTGTAAAGTAGGTCACAGAAGGTACCCTTTTAAGATTAGTTTACTGTGCCTCTGTCTAGCAGGGACACAGGAGAGATCCCAGGGGTGAATTTGCGATTTCCCATCCACGCGTCCAAATTTTGCTTGAAGAGGGTCAGCGAGGGGCTATGTCTAACATGAATTGGGATTCTATTCCAGAGTGAGGGGAGCCTCTGGGAAATGAATCTGTCCCTCCAGCATGTCCTATTTATTTTTGTGCTGAGGTTTAGGTCCCTGGAGCATGTAGCTCTAAGGGACTTGGATGTTTTGAGGTGGAGCATGTCCATTAATTGTGGGTTTGACATGGCTTTGTACATCAGGCATAGATCGCCTCTGAGTAGGCGGTAAGCAACTGAGTAGAGCTGGAGTTTCTTTAGTCGAGCTGCATAGGACATCTGTTTGTAGCCCATGATCCTCTTGATGAGGTACTTTTGGGGTTTCTCCAGTTGCTGCAGGTGTTGGGTAAGGTACATCCCAAAAGGGGCATTGTATTCAATTATGGGCCTGATAAGTGATGAGTAGAGGGGCACAATGACCTCTCTTGATCTAGATGCAAACCCTTTTGTGATAAGGTGGGCTATATAGAAGGTCTTTCTAACCACTTTGGCAATGTGATTATCAAAGAAGAGATCACTATCTACATTGGTCCCCAAATCTCTAATTACTTCTTCCGTACTTAATGGATTACCACCTATGTGGTAATTTGTGGGCACCTTGTTTTTTCCCAAAGGGGATGACTATGGACTTTTTAGCATTTAGCTTGAGGCCGTGGCTCTGGCACCAAGCATCCGTCTCTGTGAGACCCTTTTGGAGGATGCTTGCGTCAGCTGGAGATTCGATTATGGCCCCCAGTTTGCAGTCATCTGCGAACTTTGTCAGCCATAATCCCCCCGTGTTAGCCTGAACCTCAGAGAAGTATATACCAAACAAGAGAGGTCCCAGAACTGATCCCTGTGGGATGCCACTTGTAACTGGTTTGGATTCGGACATGACACCTGAGATTCTGACCATGTGGGTTCTATCTCTGAGCCAGTTTGCAACACATCTTGTGATATAGGGGTTGATATTTAAGCTGGTAAGCTTATTTATGATGCCCGAGTGGGGTATTGTGTTGAAGGCTTTTGCGAGGTCCAGGTAGGCTGTGTGGACTACCTTGCCCTCATCTATGCTTTGGTAACTGTTTCAAAAAAATCAACTAGGTTTAAAAGGCAAGATCTGCCCTTAACAAAGCCAAATTGGGTAGGGTCCAGTGTCTGGAGGCTCCCAATGTCTTTGTTTATGAATTCCATGATAATACGCTCCATAGCTTTACAGACAAAACTAGTCAGGCTTATGGGGCGATAGTTTCCAGGGTCCATTGTGGCACCACCTTTGTGGAGTGGGACCACTGTAGCTGTACGTCATTCTTTGGGTACATATCCTGTAGTAAGGCTAAGTTTGAACAGTGACTTAATGTGAGGGTTCAGTTCTTCTTGGAGCTCGGGTAAGACACAGCCTGGGACACCGTCCGGTCCCATAGATGCTGTGTTTTTTGCTTTGGAGAGGGCAGCTTTCACCTGTGCATCTGTGATGTCAGGGAGGTTACATTCAGTTGGGATAGGCGTTTGCTCCTTTGGGGGAAGGGGGGGAGAAGTTTGCTCTGAATCTGTCTGCCAGGATGTTGGCTATGTCTGTAGGTTCGGTATATTTTGTACCGTTATGCAACAATTCAGAGCATATCTGGGAGTTTCCGCCCATGTTCCTGACATAACTAAAGAAGGCCTTGTGATTATCTTTAGTGTCTAGGGCAATTTTTCTTTCGAAACTGGCCTTTGATGATTTTATGAGGGATCGAAGTTTCTTGCTAATACTGATCAGAGATGCCTTCCCTTTTTGGGATTTTGCTCTGTCATGTAGTAGCTTCCTCCTTCTGTTGTATAGCTTATTTATGGCCGGGGTCCACCAGACCGGTCTCCTGTTTTTGGAGGAGTGAGTCTTGGTTTTATTTGGGATAGCACGATCCATGCATTCCTGCAGGTGCTCATAGAATGCATTTTAAAGGATTCTGCGGATTGGGCTGTATTATCCTCTGGCCCAGGGGCTTTGAAGGATTCCACCTCAGTCTTGAGAAGTGCAAAGTTGGCTTTTGAGAAATTCTTTACAGTGATTTCCTTGGCTGGGGGTGGGGACGGGATATGGATGTCCAGGGAAATTTGTTTATGGTCTGATCTTACCAATGAGGGGTTTACCTCTGGTGTGGAACATAGAGTCTCTGTGTTGGTGATGACCAGGTCCAATATGTTGTTCCCTCCTGTGGGAGTGGTGACCAGTTGTTCCATTGCGTTAGAGTTTATAAATTCAAGGAACCATTGGGCGAGGGTGTTTGGGCTTGAGTAGTTTTCTCAGTCAATGTTTGGGTAGTTGAAGTCACCCAATAACATAGTGTTTGGAGAGACCTTCATATTCTCCAGTGTTCTCAGGAATGCCAAGTGGGGTTCCTGTAATAGGGAGGGTGTTCTGTAGCAAGCTACAAACTGAAAGGCAGTTTTGCCCGCTGTTAGTTGCACATGGATGGTTTCCGATGCTTCGTGCAGTGCCAATAACCTGGAGGTGTAGGTATCTTTGATGAATATAGATAATCCCCTTCCTTTTGTGCTTCGGTCCGAGTTTTGGGGCCGAAACGCATTGTATGAGTTATAGCCTGGTAGTGCTGAGGTGCTCTCAGGAGCCTTGAACCAGGTTTCTGTTACTGCACAGACATCGATTTTCTCCATACTGAGGAGAGTCTCGAGTGCGTGCATCTTGAGGTTTAGACTTCTGGCATTGAGTAGCATTACCTTTAGTTTTTTTTATCTTTGGGTTGTCTATGGAGGTGGGTTTGTCCTTTGAGCCTTGCCTAAAAGATGCACTATGGGGGTGGCAAGAGCCTTGGACAGTATACAAAAGCCTAAGGGTGATAGGTGCAAGCAGTCCCTAGCGAAGCAACGTGGCTTGTCGAACATGTCATCCCAGTCTGACAGACACTGGATCCCCTTTGAATGACACCAATACTTTGGCCAATTGTTGAAACTGATAATTCTATCTTTATACTGTGGCATCATTCTTGGTGAGGGCAAGATGCTACTCAAGGTCAGGGTCATACCAGCCTGAGCTACATGGTCAGAGAGCTCCTCTATGTCTCTTTTCATGTAGTCCAGGGAGGTACGTCTCAGGTCATTCACACCAGCATGGACAATGACGGAGTCATACTTGTACTTGCTTTGGAGTGACCTGAGTGCTTGCGTTATGTGGCGGATCCTGGTACCCGACAGGCAGCTTACAGTGACCTTCTCCTTGTTCCCCATATCTTTGTCTTTTGAATACACCTGCTGTTTGAGTGAATGAAACAAAATCACAGTAGCATATCTGTCTTCTTTGTGAGGATTTGCAACCCCTATGCCCCTGCCTAATAATATAAGAAAAAACAAAGTTAGATTGGTTTTGAGAAAAGACCATTCTCAGTTGCAGGAACTGTGGAATGTAAGAGCTATATGCCAGGAATTCCCATCAAAAGCCTTATTTGCTGATATACATACAGGCAGTGAAATAGTGTTATCAAATTGTGTGACATCATCTAAATCTGAATCACTCTGCAACACTTTCAGAAACCCAGATATTTCTGCTCCTGCATGAAACCTTAAGTTCAGAACATCGTCTGAAAACTTCATTTCAATTCCTTATCATAGATTTTATAAAGCTAGTAAAGTCTTTTCTGTAATGGCTTAACACTACTAGATTTACCACTGGGCTCAATAAGAAGGTTTCTTTTCATCAGTACTTTTGTCCACTGGGCGGAAAAAAAAACATTAGTTTAAGGTAAACTGACCTTGTTTAATGAACTAGACTAAGAAAGCACAAGGATATTTCCCTTTTCCTAGGTACTATATAATATATGGCAGACGAGTTTGTTCAGTTACTTGAATGTTGTTAGTTAGGCATTCTCAATGATGCATATGTTATTAGCATGTAAATTAATTATGCCATTTATTGCAAATGATCAAATCAAAGGGTAAAAAAGTCACATAGACAAGCCATTTAGTAAAAATTGCAAGAACGACTCAGTCAAACTACAGTCTTCAATGTGTAATACCTTAAACATCTTGTAGTGGAAGCACAAGAGATATATGCAAATGGTCCCCTAAGAAAATACCAGTGTTTCAGCTACATGACTTCTGAATGTTCATGACTTTTTACTTTTTTTTAAGTATTTACTAATGCATTCAGGCCAATAAAGCCAAATGGATGTTGCATATTACAGATTCACTCTCAATTTATTACCATTGTTTCTTAAACACGTAATAGTTATTTGTATGTTTTCTTCTGTATTTTATGGGGTCATAGTTCGTAAGAGTCTGTTTTGGTAAGTTCACTTATTCAGTCACCAAACAAATGAAAGCTGCATATTAAGAAAATAGTGTTTTGCTGAAGCAATGTATCACTGTATCTGAGATAACATCCCAGGCATCTTAACAACTGCGGAGCATGGAGATGATGAACTCAGTCTCAGGTTTCTTCTGCTACCCAAATTGAAGTGTTCCACAACAGATGAGAACATAACAGCTTTTAACAGAAGCAATTTGCCATTCTGCAGCTGGTGCTATACAGCTGCAATGTTCTTGTGCAGTAATAGGTTGCGTCCCATAAGTCTGCTCATTACAGCTAATTACAGCAATTTCCGTATTATTTCATCCATTTTCAATATATTCTTTATCCAATTCAGGGTCAAAGGAACCAAGCGCATGTCTTAGCAAGCAGCTGGCATACAGTACAAATTATTCAAGAATAGGATGCAAGTGCATCACATGCCAAACACACACACACACACACACACACACACACACACACACATGCACCCATGCTAGGGGCAGTTTTATGAGGCAACAAATTACTTATCTGCAAGAGTTTGGGATGTGGCATGAAACCAATACCACTGATAAAGCCCCAATTGGACATAGAGAAGGTATAGAAATTCTACACAGAAAGTATCGCAGATAGGAAATGACCCACAGCACCAAGCCTTTAACACAGGAACACTTACCCCAGCACCAGTGAGCCATCCTAACCATTGAGTATAGCATCTTAGTCTTCAGATCAGGCTGAAGTTCTCTATTTTTGGAGTCCGGTGCTCTACCATTAAACCACAACAGCCAGAGTTGTGTTTTCCAGTAGTTCTTTTTTTTCAGCAGGTGCTTAATGTCAAGCATGTAAATACATTTCAAGCTTATGAGACAGCAAATGGTTTAACTCTAAGTAAATGTTAATGCTGTAAATGTTTACATATCACATATATTTTATATTGTCAGAAGTAGGCATTTACTGGTTAAGGTTAGTTTACACTTTTTCTCGCTTTATTGTTGATTTGACTGGCAAGAAAATTACTGTATGCTTTTGTATAGTCTAGGGACTACTCATAGCAACTTTTACCGGACGTTAACAATAGAAAAGTGATGGAAGTTACGAAAAAAATATGATGTGCCAAATATATGCAAGCACTGACTTGAGAAATTTCCTGTTGCATCGTTTCTTGATGATAGTATCCCTTACAAAAATAAGCTTGTTCTCATGACAAGGGAAATAGTTTCAGGAAGTAGATTTTGAAAACTGCAGGAAATTAGTACTAGTTGATCTGTCAAAATTAGTTGCGATAGAAGTTTAATTATGTAACATTTTAACATATTAAGTTTTGAATATTGATATATATTTGACTTGTATGACATTTGTATTGCATTAGCTGTAGAGTAAAGGTTGAGCATTGGTTTTGAAAGGTTAATGCTTTTTTTTTTTATTTTACAGTTTTATGCAGTATATGACAAACTGATATTTTATGTAGATTGGCAGCATAATATCTTGGAAATTATTTGTGATGTATACAAACAAATATGTTCACATAGCAGGAGTTATGTCCTTTTTATTTACTTGTTTATTTATTTTATTCATTTGGCTGATAAGGTAAATCTCATATATAATACCAACTACATCCACTGAAAAAGTCATGTTACCAAATTGCAGATCCAGATGAGCCTTAAACTGCTTGATGTAATACTGGCTTTATGGAAAAAGAGAATTTGAGGCCTGACTACACCCTAACTAACCTGGGTTTGATTAGTCTGACAAACCAGTGGAAGAGTCAGCCTGGGAGGAATGGGAGTAAGAGGCCAGTGTTGGCTCATCCATATGGGGGGGGGGGTGTGGATACACTGAAAATCCCAGTGTATTGCTGTTTGATGTCTTCAGGTTTCCTCACAAAGAGTAAGTAATTCCAAAAAGCAACAGTGTTAACATTATCTTCTATGTTCTATTTTTGTTACATCACTACTTTCAGGCTGTATCTCCAGGCTGATGAAGTAGTTATTCAATGTTCAGGCATGGCCCCAATAAATCATCTAAGCATCATTCTCCACAAGAAAATGTTGCCATAACTCATGTCTAAGAATATTAAACTTGGACTGCTTAGTGTTGTGAGACCTCTGCATCCACATCGTCAAAATATCTTTTCCTAGTGCTTGGTGACACTGTTCCTCAATTCCATGGGCTAAAATGAAATCCAGATGTGGTCTGCTGAAATCTGATGTCACTGCTGCCTGCACATGAGCAGCCTTTTCCCACTGCATTGTTGTTATTATATGTATGACAGATCTATGCTTCCTAATACATGTTTTGGAGTTCATTCATGCATCTGGGGAAGTATGGCAACTTACCAAGACTAAGATCACAGTGTTATTTGTCACGTTGTGCTACTGTGCTTTCTGAGGGGGGGACTCACTTTTTTTTTTCTTACTTTTATGTTATTTATTTTTTTCTACATGATTTTATAGTACAAAATAATGTCATGCCTACATCCAAAAATTTTCCAGTCACACCAGAACAAATAGACACTGGGGAAAAAAAGAAGTTATGTACTCACCATAATGTTCCCCCTGTGTTGTTCAGTTTCATTCTTCCTCAAGTATTGGATTTGGATCCAATCCTCAGGCTATTTTCATCTCGAGGCCACTTGAGCTCCTCCCTTACCCATAATGCTCTGTCCCCTAATATAGCTCAGATCTTGTTTGCTGGCTTATATCGTAAAGGAAAAGATTAGCAACATATTAACAGATATCTGTATCTGTATCTGGAGCTCAGCATAAGGAACAGTGATTCCCTTATAAGGTCTCATTCGTCAAGAAGTAGGGTGGTGGTGTGAGGGAAGTTGAGGAAGAATGAAAATGGACAATGCAGACAGAACATTATGGTGAGTACATAATTTCTTTATCTGATGTTGTCAATTTTCATTCATTCCTCAACAATTGGGATAGAGTCCCCAGCTACCTGAAATTCCAGGAGGACTCTAAGGAAGGATATTCCTGAGCACAGTTGAGCAGAAGGCTGTTCTTCCCCTCAAGACCAGATCTAATTTCTAATGAGTAATAAAGGTATGAGGATTAACCCAAGTAGCAGCTGCACATATATCGTCCATGGATGCTCTGGAAAGAAATACTGAAGAAGTTGCCATGGACCTGGCTGAATGGGCTCTCAATGGTTTTGGTAAAGAAAGGCCTAATTTGCTATAGACAAAGGATATACAGTCTGTAAGCCACTTAGCTAAGGTTACCTTTGTGACTGGCTTGCACAATTTGGAATCCTCAAATGAGACAAACAGTTGATCTGTTTTCTAAATTTTTTTGTTCTATGTAAGTAAAAATGCAACTGTCTCTGAATGCCCAGTAAGTTTAACTTATATTCTCCTTTGTTTGTAAAATTTGGAAAGAAACTGGGAAATTAATAGATTGGTTGATGTTTGATTCTGACACCACCTTAGGAAGGAAGGTAAGATTGGGTCATAAAACACCCTATCCTTATGAAATACTAAGTAAGAGGGTTTAGAAGACAGTGCTTGAAGTTCTGAAAGTCTTCTAGCAGAAGTGATGGCTACCAGAAATATAGTTTTCCAGGTCAGAAACTTTAATTTGCATGTAGCTGTTGGTTCAAAATGTGACTGAATTAAGGACTGTAATACCAAATTTAAATTCCATGGATGGGTTGGATTTTTATAAGGGGGTCTCAAAAGATAGTTACCTCTCAAAAAGGCTTTACAAAGCTTAGATGAAGCCAAGGAGGAGTTTTCAATACCAACATAAAAATTAAAAATAACAGCTATTTGAACTCTAATAATTGAGGAACTGACTCTTTAATTAAAAACTATTGCTAAAAATTCAAGGACACTATGTTCTGGTGCTGTAAGCAGGTCAGTATGTTTCTCCTGTGCCCAAAAAATAAATCTCTTCCATTTACTTCTGTAAAGGTTCCTTGTAGAAGTTTTGTGGGAAGACAAAAGTATATGATGAATAGGGAAGGAGAGCGTATGTTGTCTGGCTATCAATAGAAGTGGAGAAACCATGCAAGCAGTCTTAGGTTTGAGATATCCGGATGAATCATACTTGTTGGGTGAGACAGAAGGTCCAGATTTGGATCCAGACTCCAAGGAGGGTAAATTAAATGAGGCCAAAGGAAAGGGAACCAAATTTGTTGAGGGCAGTAAGGGCCAATGAAAATGACTTTGCTCTTCAACCAGGATGCTTTCTGCAGAAATTTGGGGATTAAGGGAATTTGGGAGATAAGTATATAGGAAACCAGGGTCCAATTACGCAGGACAGCATCTCTTGAGGACTCTCCCCAGCAGGAGGATTAGGCAAAGAACCTGATGCACTTGTTATTTAGGGGAGTCACAAATAGGTCACAGCATTGTTGGCCCCATTGACAAAAAATCAATTCCGCCACATTCGTCTTGAGAGACCACTCATGAGGTAGTAGAATGGACCTGTTCAACTTGTCTGCTATCACATTGGATTTCCCCAGAATGTGTGTTGCTATCAGAAATTGGTTGAATGAAATCACCCACTGCCAAACTCTGAGAGCTTCAAAACATAAGAGGCAAGATCTAGATCTTCCTTGTTTGCTGATGTATCAAACCATGGACATATTGTCTGTCTGAATTGCAATTGCGGCAGAAAGGAGAGAGTCTTGAAAGGCCTGTAACACTAAGAACACTGCTTTCATCTCCAGGACACTGATATTGAAATTGACCTCTTCGGGGTACCATGTGCCTTGGACTATATTTCAGAGAAAGTGCCCCCCCCCCAAAATCTAGGATGCGTCTGTAGTCACTACTGCCTTGGGTTGAGGAAGAATGAAGTACCAATCTTGTCGAACTTGATCTGAGTGGATCCACCACCAAAGCTATCTTTTGGAGGCTTGGGTAATTCTTATCTGAGCAGACATGTGCTGATGTAGAATGGACCACTGATTTGCTAACATCCATTGAAGAATCTTCATATAAAATCTTACTAGTGGAACTAGGACTACAGTCACAGACATTGATCGAAGGCTTGTAGGATGAATCCAGATGAGATTGGGGCACTGTGAATTATTTTCCTGACCTGGAATCTGATAGTCTGTACTCTTAACAGAAGAAGAGAAGCTGTCATGGATACTGTGTTGAAAATGACTCCTATGAACTCCAATGGTTCTAAGTGAGATTTGTTGTAAGTTATGGTTATCCTTAGATGGGAGCAAGTGTGGAGTACCTGGTCTTGAGCTCTTATCAGTAGATGCCTTGTCGGGAGGGTAATGAGCCAGTCATCCAAATATGGAAACACTGGAATCCCTGCAGTCTCAAGTGAGTAGCTACTACTGCCATGCATTTAGGTTCATAGGTGTTTACAAGGCTAAGGACCCCAAGAGCCTTTTTAAGCCTAGGCATGCACCCCAAATCTCTGACAAGTTCTGACACCCTTGATAAGTGCAAGCATGGGCCTGGGAGATGATCTATTTACAGGCTACCTGTGTCCATTAGAGACATAGGTGCCAAACTAGGGATTAATTTCTGGTTTCCCATCCAGTTGTCCAAGTTGCACTTGAATTGGGTTAGGGAGGAACTCTGCTTCACATGGATAGGGAGCCTGTTCCATAGATGGGATAGTCTCTGGGATACATACCTATCTCTCCAGCAGGTCCTATTTATATCACAGGTAAGGTTTAAGTCTTTAGAACAGGTAATACTGATGCAGTTTGTTTTGTGGATATGGAAGAGGTCCATCAGAGTGGGGTCTGACAATGCCCTGTATGCCAGGCATAGATCTTCTCTCAAAGGTCTGTAAGAGACAGAATACAGGGATAGGGCCTTGAGGTGGTCTGCATAGGACATTTTACTTACGCCCTGTATTCTTTTAGTGAGGAACCTCTGTGGACTTTCCAATTGTTGAATATTCTTGATTAGGTACATACCAAAGGGGGCATTGTACTCGATGATAGGTCTAATGAATGCTGAATACAGTGGAACAATGACTTCCCTGGACTTAGATGCCATACCTTTGTTTATAAGTTGCACAACATAGAATCATTTCCTCACCACTGTAGACAAGTGATAGTCAAAGGCTAGATTACTATCTATGTGTGTCTCTAAGTCCCTGACTACTGGGTCAGCTGTAAGGGATACATTGTCAATATTATAGTTACTAGGGATGGATGACTTCCCAAAGGATATTATTTTGCATTTCTTGGCATTTGGTGAACACCCTGGGGGCTGTGATGAGGCCAAAAGGCAGTGCTCTGAATTGGTAATGGCTGGCTCCCAGCCAGAAGTGAAAATACCTTCTGGATTTTCTGTTAATTTTTATGTGATAGTATGCATCCTGAAGGTATATCGAGCACATCCAGTTGTCCTTGCACAAAAAAGGTAGAATGGACTGAACCATGACCTTCTGGAACTTGGTGTGCTGAACTGATTTTTTCAGACTGTCGAGATCCAAAATTGGTCTCCAGTCCCCCGTTTTTTTTTTTTGACACTAAAAAGAATCTTGAGCAAGTTCCAGATTCTGTCTTGTCTGGTGGGACCTCTTGGATGACTCTTTTTTATAGCAGATTTTGTTTTTCTAGTACTGTTCCTTTCCTCTGACTGGGTGGAACATCAGGAATTTTGCATATAGATGGAGGTGGGAGGGAAAAGTGAATTATATAATCTCTGGAAATATTCCTCTGCACCCATTTATCTTTTGTAATGTCTAGCCAGGCTCTGTGGTGCAAGGATAAATGACCCCCAATTGCCTCCAGATGTTGACAACTGGGCCTCCTTTCAGGAGAGCTGGTAGGGTATGTCTGAAAAGGAATCTCTAGACCTCTGGTTGTGTGGGCATCCACTGCTGTGTGGGCAGCGTCTTCCATTTGAGTTCCTCCCTCTGTCCCTGGGAGAACTATCTCCATAGGGATCTTGGAAAGGACCCGGGGATTTTCTGAACCTCATTTTCTGACCTCCCCACTGATTCCTGGAAATGGTCCTTTGTAGAGTCAAAAAATGTACTCCAACTGCAGAGAGGGTTTTTCCATCTTGCTTGCACCTGGAGAATGTGTCCTTAACTTTAGGGCTGAAAAAGAGCTTCCATCAAATGGAGCATTGACAAAAGAGGACTTAAAGGGCTCCATAAAGTCACAAAAGTGCATCCAGGTATTCCTGCTGAACCTGCTCCCTTGAGGTACCTTCAGCCACATGAGAGATAAGCCTTCCACATGAGAGATAAGCCTTATGGATGAGTTAGTGATCGATAGTTAGATAGCCAACTGCATGGCCACAGAAGACTGAGCCTCAGGAGCACTGATCCCAGAGAGGGAGTTTGAAAGTTCCTTAATCAGATCTCTCTGTAATCTTGTGAAGTGTGCCAAATAATTCAGTGATCTGAGTGCAAAGGTTGCTGAAGCAAACACATGCTTCTCAAATCTGTCTATCTCCCTTGACTCCATGTTGGGGGGATGGACAGAAGAACTCTGCTCCATGAGTTCTTTCTTGGTGGCTGCCGCCATGACCATAGTAGCATCTGGAAGTATTCCCTTGCTCCAAAATTCCTTTCCTGCAGGACATCCCAAAATCCGGTCTGGTCTTTTGGGGATTGGCTCAACTGTGTCTGGTTCCTTCCACACACACACATAAAGATCAAATCAATGAGCTTGTCAGTGAGCAAAGTCACCCAGGAGGTAGATGGACAGACCCAAAGGCCTCCAGGACTACCAGTTCTTCTTTGGAAGGGTTATCGGTAGATCAACCACCTCTCTGCTTAAGGATCTCTAGGATGTCGCTAAATGAGAATTCTTCAGGTGGAGATCTTGAAGACCCTCCCCTGTCATCGAAATCAGTATCTTCAGTGATGGATTCCTGAAGATAGTCCAAGTGCCTCCTCTTGCTCTTCCTCTTCCTAGGGACTTCTTTGGTGGGGTGTTTTGAAGAAGTATCAAAAGAAATAGCAATACCCTGCTGGGTAGCCTGGAGACTTTGAGCTGGCTGTCCCTGTGGAGTGGAATGATGAGGCTCAAGGTATGCTGACATATGAGATCCAGAGGGGAGATCCAAGGGGGGAGGAACAGTCCATCCTGCAGAAGCAGAGAACACTCTCTCTACTACCTCAAAGGCAGACTGCTCCAGGAGAAGGAAGTCAATGGAGATGAGACATCAAGCTTCTGACCCATCGGTTCCCCCTGCCCCAAAAGCAATCCACCATAGGCAGAGGTCAGAGTCGAGCTATCCAATGTCGAAGCTTTGAGCAGCAGTGATGGCTCCAGTAACTTCAGAGTTGACGCTAACACCTCAGATCTGACAGGAAAACTTTGGCTCTGAGAGTCATCCAACTCCTAAGCACTCAGAGCTGATACCGTTAGAAAATGCCACGGAGACAAAGATACTATGATCTTTAGATTCGAGCCAGACAGACCTGGGAGACTAAGATCCAAGGGCCCTGAAATGACAAGTTAGATCTGAGAAGAAACTGAAATTGCTGGTGTAGTACTAGTAAGGGCTTTCTGAACTGAGGGGATAGCAGCCAGAAGAACTCCCATCTGAATCTGCACAGAGAAACTTTCTCATCATTCTATCCACATCAGCCTTGGTCAGGCTTCCGGAAGAACGAGATGATGCCACTGAGGTTAACTTGGCATGCCATCGGGATTCTGAAAAAGGAGATGGTACTCAAGAGGGTACCAGATCTATGGTGAGACAGTAGGGAGTAACAAGTCCTATGTAATGACTTAAAATCCAAAAGGATAGGATCCAAGGAAGTCGATTTACTTTCCAATACCAGCTTTGAGAAAGGAGCAGGCATTGGATCCAATTTAATTTTTTTCTTAGGATGTTACATTATGGGATCCGAGGATGGGGTTGAGGATCCAGATGCGCCTGAATGTTTACCAGAAAGCTCCTTTTGCTTTGGCTTCGGGGAGGCAAGCCCCAAACAGAGCTTCCTAGAAGGAGGAAGATAGCAAATCTTTTAAAATCAGTTTGTTTAACTTGTCCACAATGGGCCTAGGATATATGACTTGCAAATTTTGCAGTCTGTTTGAAGGTGTTCAAGGCCTAGGCAATAAACGCATAAGTCATGAGAGCCTGACAATGGTAATTTGTGACTGCATTTCTGACATTTTTTAAACCTTGATGGATTTTCAGACATTATTAATAAACAAATAGCAGAAAAATACAACAAACTTTTTTATATTTAATGAAAGAAAAAAGAGCTAGAGATACCAACAGTGGTATCAAGAATACACACTACGTGTATAAAAAAAGATAGAAGAAAGGTTTACCAAAGACGGTAATAAATCCACAGATAAATAGTGAAGCTAGGAACCACAGAGAACACAACCCAATAATCCAAGATACTTTTTATTGATTTAGCACTTATGTCAAGGTGAAAGACTTAATCAGAATATCCATGTTTGCTAAAACACATCTTTAAATAACCCACCCCCAACTCACATCGGTTAAAAGAAAAACATCACTACCTCCAAAAAATAAACATCACTTCCTCCAAAAAATAATAAGAAAAACTTTTAAAATATTTTTAAAATATTTGGTATACTGCTGATAAAAATGCTTGCACATTACAAAAACAACATTGATTTCAGTTTAAGTACTGAAGTAATACTCTGTCATTGAGTCCAGGAGCCTGACAGGCATTTGTTCTAATCTGCCACTTAAGCTCCATGAACTCTAAAAATTCATCTAAGGGACTCCCCGAGGACCCAAATCAACTTTGTCAAACATGAAAAATTTGAAAGCATGCAGTGGGTAAAGGCTGATGTGCCTGTACAGTGCATTGTTTTCATTCTTATGTTTAATATCGTATGTATGCTGGGAAATTCTTTGTCTCAGTGCCTTGATTGTTTTTCCTACATAGTAGGCGTCGCAAGAATCACATAATGTGACATAAACAACTCCTTTGGAGTAACAATAATGTTTCCTATGTGTAGTGACGTACCCATAATTTTTTATTTTAACTTTGTGTAAGTCATATATGGGCACTGTGGGCACCTACCACATCTGTAACTGCCACCCTGATCTGGTTTTATGTTGCATCTTTTCAATAACCCTTTCAGGGAAGTTTCCTTTTTATAGACAATCTGCGGCCTTTTGCCCAGTTTATTATGAACATCAATGTCCAAACTAAAAATTGCCCAAAGCTTCAACACAATTTCTTTGATGTTGTAAAAACTGACATTCTTCTTCTTCTTTCGGCTTTTCCCGGTTAGGGGTCACCACAGCGGATCACCTGTCCGTTCATGATTGTCAGCGGAGTTTTACAGTGTCAAGTTGCCAGCCTGGTGCCCCAATCTAAACTAACATTAAAAGGCAAAATAAGGGCCCTACTAAATATGTCAGATTTCCCCTTATGCGAAGGCCCACTCAACCCATGAAATAATAGAGGGCTAAAGTTACCAAGTTCTCTCTTCGGCTTCGGCTGCTATACTGATGATAATGTTTTCAGGATACCCTCTCCTAATTAACATGTTCTTAAATACCCCACATTCTCTTAAAAAGTCATCAAGTTGTGAAACCATCCTGGCTAGCCTGACGTACTGCCCTTTGACCAGTGCCTTCTTTTGATGTGCAGGGTGCCAACTAGAAAAGTGCAACAATGAGTTGGAATATGTTGGCTTGTGAAAAAAATGGGAGGTAAAACCCTTCATGGCATAGTTCTTCTGCACAGTCACATCAAGATAGTTCAAACTATCCTTGTCTTTGTTCATAGTGAACCTCAAAAAATTGGTGGTCCCATTAATGAAGGTGAAAAACCTATTCAGGTTGTTTCACCTCCTTTCCAAAAAAGGACAATGTCGTCCAGGTAGTGCCCATAGAGTGCCCAGAGGTCACTGAAATCAGAGTTCATGATGAACAAATCCTCCCATTGTGCCAATACAATGTTGGCAAATGTTGGTGCACAGCACGCACCCATAGCGACACTGGTTCTTTGTTTAAAGCAGGTGTCCCTCAAAGCTGATAAAGTTGTTCTCCAGGACAAGCTCCATACATGCCCGAATGGTCAGAATAGTCCCATGGTCAAAAGATGTCTTCATACAAAGATAGTCATAAAACCATTCGAGCCCATCATCATGTGGGATCACCGAGAACAAGTCACACACATCAATTGTGACAAATATCAGGTCTTCATCAAACATTTCAGGTTTAATTTTCCCTAGAAAATCCCAAGAATTTCTAATAATGGTTCTCTCCCATCCAGTACATGTTTGATCTTATTGTCAATGTATTTCACTAGGAAAAACATCTTAGAGGCCTTAGCATCCACTATAGGGTGAAGGGGGGGGGGGGGTTAGTGATGGACTTGTGTATTTTAGGAATCCCGAATATTGTTGGGATCCTAGGATGTTTTATATACAGGTATTCATGTGTCTCTATCAATATCTGACCATTAAGTAGCAGTTGTTCAATATGTAAGTTAATGTTTCTGTAAGCGATATTCAGTTCATTGTGAGAGACTTCTACATATGTATCACTGTATAAAAGCTTCAACATCCTGCTATTGTAATCATCAAGACCCATCAATACTAATCCCCCACCCTTTGTGCGGTATCATAAATCTTGTCTCTCTACAGTCCAAAATGTCTTATAGGACCACTGCCTCACTTGTAGTCAAATTGTGATGTATATTAGGATTCCTATTCTGTACCAGCCCCCTGATTTTTTTCTCACATAACATCTCAAATATTTGTACTGTTGGGTGTGTAGGGGGCATAAAGGTACTAGGTCTATGTAGTGCTACTTGGTTCAGGGCCAGGTTATCTGAAGAAAAATGTAGTGCTTAGTTCAACTTCCTAGTGTATAACTTAAGTTGTATAATAGTGTCGACAATATTAAAATTAGTAGCAGGGACAAAATTCAAGCATATAGAAAATAATTCAGTCCATTCAACAGTGACCATCGTCTGAATGTAGTTATAAATACTAAAATCACCAGTTAAATTCTTAATAATAGTGCAATCAGCATTATTAAATTCTCCACTGAGGCTCATTGCCTCCGGTAGTTGTTCCGTCTCCCTCTCCATTGACCCTGATAGTTGTTCTGATAGTTGTTCTGGCCATATCTCCCATTGCCTTGTTTCTCCTGCCTCTGATTCATTAATCATTCTGACCTCCTCAGAGGTGGGGGGTCTAAAGGTTTATCAGTACATGTGTTACTAGATTCAGAATTATCAGCATTAATGTCAGCATTGCATTCCTCATACCTATCATGCCATCCCCCTTGTTGACCCTGTGGGGGACTGGATATGCTCTCCCAGCCTCATAGTCACCCAGGTCCCTTTATAGTTTCTTTTCATTGCATGTTTTTAACTCACACAGCTAATTTTCTACATTTCTAAAAACCTTGTAAAAATCAGCTTGTTTGTATTCAAACAGTAAGTCATTGTTCATACTGTTATCCAACTTCTCTATGTCTCTTACTAACGCTGTCATTTTCTGGTTATTGTCACCAACCAAAATATGTAACAGCTCACAGCCCTGCTTATTAAAAAACACAATTAAGTCTATATATAATTGTGAACCCTTTACCAATCCTGTGGGGTATTTCCACATTCGGAGCCCCTTTGGGGATCTGTTCACGCTTGATACACTCCAATAAATACTCATTCTCCAATTGCAGCTTCTTGTATTTGGTCAACAATTCCTTAAATTGATGAAATTGCTGTTCTAAAATGCCGACAGCATTAGAAGAGTTTGCGCCATGTTTTTCAAGCTGAACTATGTTTTTTAGCCACTGCTCAACTGAAAATGCTGCTGTGGCATCACCCAAAGGTCCCTGACTGTCGCATGGTTGAGAAACGGCTCCAAACACATTGTTTTGAGAAAAATTCCCAAGATTCTGCCTGCTGTTATCAAGGAAACAAACCCTTTGAGCTGGGGTGATATCAAACTGATCAGAGCTTTGTGTACCAGTGATATTTCGATCCATTTTTGTTTAGTAAAAAGTCAACTTTCTTAGTTAAATCAGTCACACTGTTTGCAAGTGAAGAAATAGACTTAAAAATGGCTTGTAAATCAGCACCCTTAGTACTCCCAGGCTGTTCACTGTCATCCATTGTAAAACCAAACCAAAAACAGAACAACCAAAACTAAATAAATCCACAGATGAATAGTGAAGCTAGGAACCACAGAGGACACAATCCAATAATCCAAGATACTTTTTATTGATTTGGAGTTTTCGTCAAGATGAAAGACTTCATCAGAATAGCCATGTTTGCTAAAACACATCTTTAAATAACCCACCCCCAACTCACATTGGTTAAAAGAAAAACATCACTTCCTCCAAAAAATAAACAATAAGAAAAACTTTTAAAATATTTTTAAAATATTTGTATACTGCTGATAAAAATGCTTGCACATAACAAAAACAGCATAGGTTGCACATTCCTGATAAAAAAATACTTGCACACTACAAAAACGCATAAATTTCAGTTTAAGTACTGAACTAATGGAGACTCTGTCATTGAGTCCTGACAAGCACTTGTTCTAATCTGCCACTTAAGCTCCATGAACTCTAAAATTTCATCCAAAGGACCCCCCCCCCCGAAGACCCAAATCAACTTGGTCAACAATGAAAAATTTGAAAGCATGCAGTGGGTGAAGGCTGATGTGCCTGTACAGTGCACTGTTTTCGTTCTTATGTTTAATATCGTATGTATGCTGGTAAATTCTTTGTCTCAGTGCCCTGATTGTTTTTCCTACATAGTAGGTGTCGCAAGAATCACATAATGTAGACATAAACAACTCCTTTGGAGTAACAATAATGTTTCCTATGTGTAGTGATGTACCCATAATTTTTTATTTTAAATTTGTTTGTGTCAGTCATATATGGGCACAGTGGGCACCTACCACATCTGTAACTGCCACCCTGATCTGGTTTTATGTTGCATCTTTCCAATAACCCTTTCAGGGAGTTTCCTTTTTGTAGACAATCTGCGGCCTCTTTCCCAATTTATTATGGACATCGATGTCCAAACTAAAAATTAGAGTGCAATCTCTTTGATGACAATAAGATCAAATATGTACTGGATAGGACAGAATCCATTATTAGAGATTCTTGGGATTTTCTAGGGAAAATTAAACCTGAAATGTTTGACGAAGACCTTATATTTGTCACAATTGATATGTATGTGATTTGTTCTCAGTGATCCCACATGATGAAGGGCTTGAATGGTTTTATGACTATCTTTGTATGAAGACATCTTTTGACCATGGGACTATTCTGACCATTCGGGCATGTATGGAGCTTGTCCTGGAGAACAACTTTATCAGCTTTGAGGGACACCTGTTTAAACAAAGAACCTTTGACACTATGGGTGCATGCTGTGCACCAACATTTGCCAATATTGTATTGGCACAATGGGAGGATTTGTTCATCATGAACTCTGAGTTCACTGAACTCTGGGCACTCCATGTGCGCTACCGGGATGACATTATCCTTTTTTGGAAAGGAGGTGAAAACGGCCTGAATAGGTTTTTCACCTTCATTAATGGGACCACCAATTTTTTGAGGTTCACTATGAACAAAGTCAAGGATATTTTGAACTATCTTGATGTGGCTGTGCAGAAAAACTATGACATGAAGGTTTTTACCTCCCATTTATTTTGCAAGCCAACATATTCCAACTCATTGTTGCACTTTTCTAGTTGGCACCCTGTACATCAAAAAAAGGCACTGGTCAAAGGGCAGTATGTCAGGCTAGCCAGGATGGTTTCACAACTTGATGACTTTTTAAGAGAATGTGGGGTATTGAAGAACATGTTAATTAAGAGAGGGTATTCTGAAAACTTTATCAGCAGTATAGCAGACAATGTTATTACCAAGAGAGAACTTGGTAACTTTAGCCCTCTATTATTTCATGGGTTGAGTGGGCCTTTGCATAATGAAAAATCTGACATATTTAGTAGGGCACTTATTTTGCCTTTTAATGTCAATTTTTACAACATCAAAGAGATTGTACTCTAATTTTTAGTTTGGACATTGACGTCCATAATAAACTTGTCAAGAGGCCACAGATTGTCTATAAAAAGGAAACTTCCCTGAAAGGTTTATTGGAAAGATGCAACATAAAACCAGATCAGGGTGGCAGTTAGAGCTGTGGTAGGTGCCCACAGTGCCCATATATGACTGACACAAACAAAATTAAAATAAAAAATTATTTGTACGTCACTACACATAGGAAACATTACTGTTACTCCAAAGGAGTTGTTTATGTCTACATTATGTGATTCTTGCGACACCTACTATGTAGGAAAAACAATCAGGGCACTGAGACAAAGAATTTACCAGCATACATTTTTTTATTTATTTTATTTTACATTTGTTAACCGGGCTAGTCTAACTGGATATATTTCCATTTTCAGCAGAGGCCCGGGGAGAAAAGCTCCACATATAGGCAATGAGGTATAACAAAACAGATTACACTCAGCTAGGACTTTGACAATGAAAATATTTACCAAAAGAAAAGGACTATAAATTCCTAGACAATGTAAATAGCAACATGTTAAGGCTTATTACATCTTTTAAAACCAAGAAGAGAAAGTGCAAGACCAAGGAAGAGGAAACAATGATAGATGGAGAGAGCAGATTTATAAAAGATATATAGTTTCTGGAATAGAGTCATAGCCATATAGAGGAAGGGCTTGGAAGGAACTCTAAAAATTCATCCAAAAGACACCCCCCCCAGGGACTCAAATCAACTTGGACAACGATGAAAAATTTGAAAGCATGCAGTGGGTGAAGGCTGATGTGCCTGTACAGTGCATTGTTTTCGTTCTTATTTCATTGTCAAAGTCCTAGCTGAGTGTAATCTGTTTTGTTATACCTCATTGTCTATATGTGGAGCTTTTCTCCCCGGGCCTCTGCTTTAAACATAAGAACGAAAACAATGCACTGTACAGGCACATCAGCCTTCACCCACTGCATGCTTTCAAATTTTTCATCGTTGTCCAAGTTGATTTGAGTCCCTGGGGGGGGGTGTCTTTTGGATGAATTTTTAGAGTTCATGGAGCTGGCAGATTACAACAAATGCCTGTCAGGCTCCTGGACTCAATGACAGAGTCCCTGTTAGTTCAGTACTTAAACTGAAATATATGCTGTTTTTGTAATGTGCAAGTATTTTTTATCAGGAATGTGCAACTTATGCTGGTTTTGTTATGCGCAAGCATTTTATATCAGCAGTATACTAAATATTTTAAAAATATTTTAAAAGTTTTTCTTATTGTTTATTTTTTGGAGGAAGTGATGTTTATGTTTTGGAGGAAGTGATGTTTTTCTTTTAACCAATGTGAGTTGGGGAAGGTGGTTATTTAAAGGTGTGTTTTAGCAAACATGGCTATTCTGATGAAGTCTTTCACCTTGACGAAAGCTCTAAATCAATAAAAAGTGTCTTGGATTATTGGATTGTGTCTTCTGTGGTTCCTAGCATCACTATTCATCTGTGGATTTATTTAGTTTTGGTCGTTCTGTTTTTGGTTTGGTTTTACAATGGATGACAGTGAACAGCCTGGGAGTACTGAGGGCACTGATTTACAAGCCATTTTGAAGCCTATTTCTTCACTTGCAAATACTGTGACTGATCTAACTAAGAAAGATGACTTTTTACTAAACAAAAATGGATCGAACTGTTTAGCAAGTGGAAATATCATTGGTACACAAAGCTCCGATCAGTTTGACATCACCCCAGCTCAAAGGGTTTGTTTCCTTGATAACAGCAGGCAGAATCTTGGGACTTTTTCTCAAAACAATGTGCTTGGAGCCGTTTCTCAACCTTGCAACAGTCAGGAACCTTTGGGTGATGCCACAGCAGCATTGTCGGTTGAACAGTGGCTAAAAACTGGAGTTCAGCTTGAAAAACATGGCACAAACTCATCTAATGCTGTCAGCAGTTTAGAACAGCAATTTCATCAATTTAAGGAACTGTTGACCAAATACAAGAAGCTGTAGTTGGACAATGAGTATTTATTGGAGTGTATCAAGTGTGAACTGATCCCCGAAGGGCTCCGAATGTGGAAATACCCCACAGGACTAGTAAAGGGTTCACAATTATATAAAGACTTAATTGTGTTTTTTAATAAGGAGGGTTGTGAGCTGTTACATATTTTGGTTGGTGACAATAACCAGAAAATGGCAACATTAGTAAGAGACATAGAAAAGCTGGATAACAGTATGAACAATGACTTACTGTTTGAATACAAACAAACTGATTTTTACAAAGTTTTTAGTAATGTAGAAAATGAGCTGTGTGAGTTAAAAACACACAAGGAAAAGAAACTACAAAGGGACCTGGGTGACTATGAGGCTGGGAGAGCATACCCAGTCCCCCCACAGGGTCAACAATGGGGGTGGCATGATAGGTATGAGGAATGCAATGCTGACATTAATGCTGACATTTGTGAATCTAGTAACACATGTACTGATACCCCTTTAGACCCTCCGCCTCTCAGAAGGTCAGAACGATTGATGAATCAGAGGCAGGAGAGACAAGGTAATGGGAGATATGGCCAGAACAACTATCAGGGTCAATGGAGGGGGAGACGGAACAACTACCGGAGGTAATGAGCCTCAGTGGAGAATTTGATAATGCTGATTGAACTATTATTAAGAATTTGGATGGTGATTTTAGTATTTATAACTACATTCAGATGATGGTCACTGTTGAATGGGCTGAATTTTTTTTCTAAAGGCTTGAATTTTGTCCCTGCTACTAATTTTAATATTGTCGACACTATTATACAACTTAAGTTATACACTAGGAAGTTGAACTTAGCACTACATTTTTCTTCAGATAACCTGGCCCTGAACCGAGTAGCACTATATAGACCTAGTACCTTTATGCCCCCTACACACCCCACAGTACAAACATTTGAGATGTTATGTGACAAAGAAATCAGGGGGCTGGTACAGAATAGGAATCCTAATATACATCACAACTTGACTACAAGTGAGGCAGTGGTTCTACAGGACATTTTGGACTGTAGAAACAAGATTTATGATACTGGACAAGGGTGGGGGATTAGTAGTGATGGGTCTTGATGATTACAATAGCAGGATGTTGGAGCTTTTATACAGTGATACATATGTAGAAGTCTCTCGCAATTAATTGATTATCGCTTACAGAAACATTGACTTACATATTGAAAACTGCTACTTAATGGTCAGATATCGCTAGAGACACATGAGTACCTGTATATAAAACATCCTAGGATCCCAACAATATTCGGGATTCCTAAAATACACAAGTCCATCACTAACTCCCCCCCCCCCTTCGCCCTATAGTGGATGCTAAGGCCTCTAAGATGTTTTTGCTAGTGAAATACATTAACAATAAGGTCAAACATGTACTGGTTGGGAGAAAATCCATTATTAGAGATTCTTGGGATTTTCTAGGGAAAATTAAACCTGAAATGTTTGACAAAGATCTGATATTTGTCAAAATTGATGTGTGTGTGACTTGTTCTCGGTGATCCCACATGACGAAGGGCTCGAATGGTTTTATGACTATCTTTGTATGAAGACATCTTTTGACCATGGGATTATTCTGACCATTCGGGCATGTATGGAGCTTGGCCTGGAGAACAACTTGATCAGCTTTGAGGGACACCTGCTTAAACAAAGAACCGGTGACGCTATGGGTGCGTGCTGTGCACCAACATTTTCCAGCATTGTATTGGCACAATGGGAGGATTTATTCATCATGAACTCTGAGTTCAGTGACCTCTGGGCGCTCTAGGAGGTGAAAATGACCTGAATAGGTTTTTCACCTTCATTAATGGGACCAACAATTTTTTGAGGTTCACTATGAACAAAGACAAGGATATTTTGAATTATCTTGATGTGACTGTGCAGAAGAACTATGCCATGAAGAGTTTTACCTCCCATTTATTTCGCAAGCCAACATATTCCAACTCATTGTTGCACTTTTCTAGTTGGCACCCTGTACATCAAAAGAAGGCACTGGTCAAAGAGCAGTACGTCAGGCTAGCCATGATGGTTTCACAACTTCATTACTTTTTAAGAGAATGTGGGGTATTGAAGAAAATGTTAATTAAGAGAGGGTATCCTGAAAACTTTATCAGCAATATAGTGGATGAAGTTATTACCAAGAGAGAACTTGGTAATTTTAGCCCTCTGCTATTTCATGGATTGAGTGTGGATAAGGAGCATATTTAGTAGGGCACTTATTTTGCCTTTTAATGTCAATTTTTATGATATCAAGGAGATTGTGGTAAAGCTCCGGGCAATTTTTAGTTTGAACATTGATGTCCATAATAAACTGGGCAAGAGGTCACAGATTGTCTATAAAAAGGAAACTTCCCTGAAAGAGTTATTGGAAAGATGCAACATAAAACCAGATCAGGGTGGCAGTTACAGATGTGTTAGATGCCCACAGTGCCCGTATATGACTGACACAAACAAAATTAAAATAAAAAAATTATGGGTACATCACTACACATAGGAAACATTATTATTACTCCAAAGGAGTTGTTTATGTCACATTATGTGATTTTTGTGACGCCTACTATGTAGGAAAAACAATCAAGACACTGAGATAAAAAAATTTCCAGCATACATACGATATTAAACATAAGAATGAAAACAATGCACTGTACAGGCACATCAGCCTTCACCCACTGCATGCTTTCAAATTTTTCATCGTTGACCAAGTTGATTTGAGTCCTTGGGGGGTACCTTGGATAAATTTTTAGAGTTCATGGAGCTTAAGTGGCAGATTAGAACAAGTGCCTGTCAGGCTCCTGGACTCAATGACAGAGTCTCTATTACTTCAGTACTTAAACTGAAATCTATGCTGTTTTTATAATGTGCAAGTAGTTTTTATCGGGAATGTGCAAACTATGCTGTTTTTGTTATGTGCAGGCATTTTTTATCAGCAGTATACCAAATATTTTAAAAATATTTTAAAAGGTTTTCTTATTGTTTATTGTTTGGAGGAAGTGATGTTTATTTTTTGGAGGAAGTGATGTTTTTCTTTTAACCAATGTGAGTTGGGGGGGTTATTTAAAGATGTGTTTTAGCAAACATGGCTATTCCGATAAAGTCTTTCACACTGACAAAAGCGCTAAATCAATAAAAAGTATCTTGGATTATTGGATTGTGTCCTCTGTGGTTCCTAGCTTCACTATTCATCTGTGGATTTATTTAGTTTTGGTCATTCTGTTTTTAATGACAGTAATTATAAATACACACTACTGTAGAGAAGGGAGGAATAGCAGATTCTACAATAAGAAAAGTTATATTATAAAAAGATGTAAAGATATAAAGATATAACAAGGGTAAATTAGACTTATCTCCAAGCTAACTATATTAAGCTTGAGAACTTACACATCTGAATGTGAAAGCGGCAAATGAGATCTGAGGTATGTTAGGGTACAGAGAATTATGGTTAATGGAGGAGCTCAAGAGTTTGTTAGTGGTCACAAGCTGAAAATAACGGCTGAGTCAGATCCACAAATCATATCCGAACCCAATTATTGAGGAATGAATGAAAATTAACAACATCAGATTTTAAGTAATGTACTCACCATGACTATGCATCTGTGTTGTCCATTTTCATTCTTCTTCAACAAATGGGTCTCGGATCTGACCTTGGATCTGACTCGGCCATTTTCTTTTAGATTCTTGGATCTTACTCTCGAGCTCCTCCATTTACCCATAATGCCTCTTACTGCTATATTCCCTCAGCTCAAGTTTGCTGTTGCTAAGTATGCCTTAGGGCATAAGTAACCAAAATAATAATAAGAAAACAGTATAGATACAGAATAGGGACTCAAACTGGAAACAGTGGTTCCAATGCACCTCATCACATCACTCCCAAAGGATAAGGATGGGGGAAGGAGGGTGGGAAGGTGAAAAGATTGAAAATAGACACCACAGATGCATAGTTATGGTGATTACATAACTTTAATATCTGATCTTGTCATTTTTATTCATTCCTTAATGAATGGGACAGAGTCCCTCGCTATGACAGTCTTGGGTGGCCCTCATCAGAGAATATTCCAGAGAACCTCAGAATCAAAAGCAATCCTGTTCCTGGAGATGATATCCAACTTGTAATGAGGAATAAAAGTATGAGAATTGGACCAAGTGGCCACAGCACAAATATCAGTGGAAGCACTGGCCCAAAAAGCAGATGATGTAGGCATGGATCTAGTTGAATGAGCTTTTGGAGGTTTGGGTAATGACAATCATCTCAGAGAATAAACAAAGGAAATATCTGTTATCCATTTGACTAAGGTAATGTTGAATACTGGTTTTCCAAACCTGTTTTTGGCAAAAGAAACAAAACAGTTGATCGTTTTTTCTAAAGTATTTTCTTCTACAGTGGCAAAAATGAAGTTGTCAATATATATCTAAAAGATGGCACATGTATTCAACCTTACTGTAAAATTTTGGAAAGAAGACTGAAAAATTGACTGCTTGATTTATATTTGACTCAGAGACAACTTTTGGCAAAAAGGAAGGGTTTGTACGTAAAGCCAATCTGTCTTTATGAAAAAATCAAATAAGGCAGTTTTGAACAGAGTGCTTGGAGTTCAGAAACTCGCCTTGCAGATGTAATAACAACAAGAAAAATTGCTTACCAAGAGAGAAATTTTAGATCTGACTTAGCCAAAGGCTCAAAAGGGGAGTGAATTGGGGGATATATGTATAGCTCCCAAATATGCAACAAAATCTAGACGATTTAGGATCTTTGCCTGGAAGTGTTTGCATAGGTATTTTTATACTCCATGTAGACTCCAAAGACTTTTTCCTCAGGTGTATAGCAAATGTTGGAGGTGTGATAGGCAAGGAAGAGGTAGCTGGGAACATATTTTTTGGGAGTGTAATGAGCTGGCAGACTTTAGGGATTCCCTGCAGGCTGCTCTATCAGACATACTGGGTGAGTAGATTGGACTGACTAAGTAGATGATTTTTTTGAGTTATGATACAGAATCAGAATTGCCTAGACACAGTAAAGCCTTGCTGAGTTTAATTATGGTGGCTGCCAAAAAAGCAATTACTAGAAAATGGAAATCAAAGTCTAGACAAGGTTTACTGGAAGTAGTGAATATAGTAAGTGAGATAAAACAACTGGAATTGGGATCTTTATGAAAAGGAAGGAGCAAGCCTCATAGGAAAAAAAATGGGAATTGTCAGAACAATATATGCAGAGCAGGAACGAAGTTTATGAGGCGGGATTTGAATGAGCCATATAATGCTTGACTGACAATGACTGGAAGGTTTATAATTGATGTATAATGTTTGTAACTATAGTTCTTTCAAGAGTGTCTGTGATGTAAACTTTTTGCAACTAACGTGGTATAATTTTGTACATTTTTCATTTATATAAATGTAAGATTGCCTTTGTGATATGTGAAAATTTAATAAAGATGTTTGGAAAAAAAGGGGGGTGAATTAAAGTTTGTAATAGAGCATTAAGATCCCAAGGTGGAGTAGGATCCTTTATCGGAGGTCTAAGCATCAGGATATCCTTATAGAATTCCTTACATATCTTAGAAGAGTCTAGCAAGAAAGTATTATGTCCTACCTGGTAATCAGAGATGGCTGCAAGCTGAATTTTATGGTGGAGAAATGGGCACCATGTTGAAAGACTCAAGCAAGAAATTCTAACACAACAGGAATTGGAGCAGTAAATGGATCCAACTTTATCTGTTCTGTCCAATAGGAAAATCTCTTCCATTTACTCTTATAAATTTTTCTCGTAAAAGGTTTTTGGGATGAAAATAAAATTTGTCAAACAGGAGAGGAAAGCCCGAACTGTCTAGCCATCACATGAATTAGAGAAACTATGCTGTCAATTTGAGGCTTTGAATGTTCAGATGAATCATCTGTGATGGATGTCACAGTAGATCTGGACTGGGGGTCCAGTCTCCAAGGTGGGCATAGGAAATGAGACCATAGGAATGGGAAATATACCTGCCAAGGCCAGAAATGGGCAAGGAGGATTACCTTGCTCTTCAACCATTGTGATTTTTGGAGAAATTTGGATATTAAGGGGAGGGGAGGATAAGCATACAGGAGATCGGACAGCCAAGAGTGGACTACAGCATCTCTCGGGTAACTTCCCCAAAGGGGAATTAGAGCAAAGAACCTGTAGCACTTGTTGATGAAGAGAGTCAAAAGGTTCATAACAAGGTTGAACCCACTGATAAAAAATCATTTCCATCACTGCATGATTGAGGGACCATTTCTGCAGCATCATGATGGTCTTGCTGAGCCTGTCAACTAAAACTTTGGATTTCCCCAGTATGTGCATTGCTACAAGAAAGTGGTTTGGAAGAGAACACCCACTGCCAGATTCTCATTGCCTCTCAGCAAAGGGGTTAAGATCTGGTTCCCACCTGCTTGTTGATGTAACATACCACTGATATATTGTCTGTCTGGATAGCAATTCTTTCTAGAGGGAACGAGTTCTGAAAGGCCTGCAATGCTAATAGGATTGCTCTAATCTCTAAAACATTGATATGCAAATTGGTCTCTTCTGGGGATCACAAGCCTTGAACAATCTGTCCCAAGAAATGCCTCACCCCCACCCCAGCTGAGAGGCAACCATGGTCAATGTGGCTTTTGGGGGAGGAAGGATAAAGGGACATCCCTGATAAACCTCGTTGGACTGCATCCACCAAAGTAGGTAGTCTTTGCAGGCCTGCAAAATATTTCTAAGATGGTTCAATGGGTGCCAAATCATTGACCATTATACTGCCAGGGTCCAATGAAGAACTATCATGTGAAGGAAAGCTGTAGGCAACAGGCTGATCACTGCAACCATCAAACATAAGGCTTGAAGAACCAATCTTACTAGAAGAAAGGGATGATCTAGAATATAGAAAGATAGGAATCATCAGGAGAACCCAGCTGAAAAAACAAGGAACATATCCAAATAAGGTTTAAATCAATGTATTAAATCCAAACAGAAAAGAAGTTTAGCACATTAAAAATAATAAATACAGCACTTTCTGCCTCTCTGAAAAGGGACTTCTTCAGCTCAGCCAACTCTTTCTTAGCAGCTGCTGCAATGACCATAGAATCTATAGGTACACCCTTCATCCAATGTAACCTATCTGATGGGGTACTAAGAATCTTATCTGGATGTTTAGGGATCAGTTCTATGGACTCCAGCTAATCCCAAGCTCTGTGGGAGACCAGGTCTATCAGCTCATCCACAGGAGGGTAACCCAAGATGTAGATGGCCCAGACCTGAAGGCTTCCAAGAACACTGATTCCTCCTGGGAAGGAGGTTGGGCAGACCAACCACCTTTTTGATGAAGAATCTCTAAGATGTCTCAGAATGAGACATCCTCAAGTAGCGATCTAGGGTACTGTTCCCCTTCATCAAAAATCAGTATCTTCTGTGAGGGATTCCTGTGAGGAATCCAGTTGCCTTCTCTTGCATGATCTCTTCTGAGGGACCTTCTCAGTGGTCTGCTCTGGGGAAGTGTTGGAAGACATGGGAAATCCCTGGTGGAAACTGCCTAGAAGCTCATTTAGGCTGGCTGTCCCTCAGGTGTAGGATGAGAGAATTCAGACACAGGATCCAAAGGAGGTTGGGGACATGGATCCAAAGAAGGAAGAGTCAAACTCTGTCTAGATAGAGACAATCCCTCTTCACCACTTCAAAAGCTGAGGGCTCAGGAGACATCAAATGGCAATCCAAAACTCTCAGATCAGACAGCCCCCATGGCTCCTGAACTCTTAGATCTGAAGGGGGAGTCAGAGTTGAGTTATCTAGCACTGAAGCTGAGAGAGGAAGAGAAGGCTCCAAAAACTTCAGAGTAGAAGTAATCCCCTCAGATCCAACACTGATATTTCAGCTCCAAGAACCATCATGCTTAAAATGGGTCAGAGCTGATCAGGTCAGGGAAGTCATCGGAGTCAAGAATGCTAGGACTTTCAGATCCACTGGTTTAACTCTTGGGGCTTTTGGATCTAAGGATTCTGAAACCATGGATCAGATCAGAGAAGGAGTATGTACAGGCTGGAAGGTAGATTTAAGGCTCATAGATATGGTGGGAGACAGAGCCGGCAAAACCCTCCTCTGGATCTGTGTTCTCAGGAACTTCCTCATCATTCTATACACCTCCGACTCAGACTCTGGGAGGACCTAATAGAAGAAGAAGTGGATGGTGGCCTTGAAGACTTTTTTGGGGTTTCTTGGAGGAATGGAGACCTCAAAGTAGGAGATACTGGTTCCAGGGAAAATCTCGGAGAACGTAGCCGAGGAGACTTAGTACCTACAGGTATCAGATCAAAAGCTTTCCAATCTGATGTCTTGGGTACCTTCACAGGAGGTTTAGAGAAAGGTACTGACTGAGGGGACTTAGAAGAAGAGTGTTTCCTATGCTCTTTAGCCTCTTTAGATTTTTGAGAGGTGGGGGTTGAGCCCCTGATGAAGATGTATCAGTAGAAGGAGACGAAGCTGGAAGAAGTCCTTTGAGGATTAATTTATTCCTGTGATCACTTAACACCCTGACATTAAAGGCCGCACAGATAGTGCTGGAGGTTTCCAGATGTGCTGGCCTTAAACAGTGCACACACTCCCTGTGGGCATCGGAATTTTGGATCTTATGCCCACAGAAAGTGCACTTTTTAAATCCAGTAGGCTTATCAGCCATACTGGAAAACAGAATCATTTTTTTTTTTTTTATTAGAGAAGAAGGGCTACCAACTATGGTAGTCAAAGAATACCTCAAAAGAGGTAGAGAAGAAAACAAAAGTCTACCAACAATGGTAGTCAGAGAACACATGAAAAGGAGGTAGAGAAGGAAACTCAATAAAGTTTACCTTATGACAGAAAACGGATCAAAAAAGAAGGTAAGGGAGATGGTACACACTATAAACTAACAAAAATAATAGAAAATTCAAGGTTTTAATGCTAAACTCACGAAAAAATATATCCCCAAGCTCAAGAAGTTGCAATTCCATCTAATCTTGCAGAGCGGCAAACAAGATCTGGGGTAATTCAATAATCGGAGGCATTGTGGGTAAGGGAGTAGCTCAAGAGTAGAATCTTAAAATCTAAAGAAAGTGGTCAAATTGGATCCGAGTCTCGGATCCAAACCCATTTGTTGAGGAATGAATAAAAATGACAACATCAGATTATGATGTTAAGGCATATTATACTGCCCTTTAGATGAGACATTAAACTGAGGCCACATCTGGATAAGTTGGTGTAGTGCATGTGGATGTAAAAGATCCTACAACACTTATCAAAAAAAAAATAGAAATTCTGCAGTGTTCTGGACAAATTTCATTTTGTCAAAATATATACTACCTCAGGTCTCCCCTAAAAGGAGGCCATTGGCTTAGTGGGACTACCACAGTCAACAAAGTGTAAATAAAGAAAATAAAATAAAGTAATGGAACAGTAACATCTGCTCATTTCAGAAGTATCAGCAGTTATGTCAGTACAAACAATTATGTCACTTCGGAAAAGAATACACACAATATTTTTAATATATTCACACTCTTCTCATATTGGCAATCACATTCAGTACACATATAACTAAGAACATCTCTTTAAACAGTACACATTCCCAAATAGAGTGTTTGTTCTCCTGATACATATGAAGGCACAAAGCAAACTCTAGTCAGTCTTATAATGTGCACTACTCCAGACATCTCATTAAGCACTGTGTTTTGTATGCTATGCCTGAAGTTCCCAGTATGTGGCTATGCATCCAGAATATACTGGTAGTGCAGTGGGAATTTAGGAAGAATGTGTAAGTAGAATATACTGTAGAATACTGAGGGTCATGTTTTTGAAATGAAGCTATATAAGACCACAGTTTCAAAGCCCATATTCAAAATGAAATGCTGTACAACAATGGCCAATGAAGTAAAGTTCTCTTGGAGAAGAGGTAATGTGGTTAAATGATATAAAACTTAAAAGTGCAACATATATAGCAAAAAAACTTGGATACATTTCCAGTACTTAAATTAAATGCACTTACTAGATATTCATTCTGTGAATGCAGTTATACCATAGCGAAATGATGGCTCCAGAGTTTCCAGTCTTATGATGGCTTCAAATTATCCAACGTTTTTGGTCTGATATACAAAGTTACCACACTGAAGATGTAGTAGCTGCTGTGTGACTGTGATGAACTGTGATAACAGCTTAACCAGTCTAACAGATCAAATAAAAGCTTCTAGCTTTAATGACAGTTAAAATCCTTTTATTGTAGGAAAAGTTAAAATCTTCATGTCAAGTTAAAATCTTGATGTAGAGTAAAACAGTCCCTATGTATTCCAAACGATAAGTGCTTTCGGTATCTTCTTCAGATCGTAGAGATTGGGACTGGAAGTTCCTTTTTATAGTGCTTGTTTCCTTTACTGTTGAGACAATCATTCAATCATCACACTGTCAATCAGCTGTTTAAACGCACCAATCCTCTTTCCTCTCAGCTGGGGGTGTTCCATTTCCTATACCTTTTGCTTTTGAGGGGTGTGACCAGTCATGAATTATTAAGCCAGACACGCCCCCATGTTAGCTGATAGTTGGTCTTCTAGCTTTTAGTATAGGTTTCAGTGGAATGATGTTATTCAAGCCTGGCTCAATATCAGCACGGAGGTTCACAATCCACTTACTCTCCCTGCATTCAGTAATATTTTCAATGTCGCCTTTCCTTATTCCACTATATACATTCTCTATCACCTTATAAGAGAAAGAATGACCAGCATTTCTTCCAGCATGCAGTGCTAAAGCATTATATGGATACCGTAAGTACGTGCTCTGAAGTCTCTAATGTTATACTGAAGTTATAAATTATGTTTGTGCCTGCTTTATTTGTCTCCCTGAATATTGTATTTGTGTGTACTTAGCTCTCTGACTGCAAATGCTTATTTTAACATAGCTCTTTGCACGTGGATCCAGCGTTCTGTTGTTAGGTGTTTGTACTCTTTCTGTATGCCGTTCGACTGAGGCTACACTAGCTCACATATAAAAATTGCAACCATTTTTTATTCAGGTATTTTTCTCTTCCTGTGTAAATCCTGATGTATGCAAGCTCTTACTCGGCTACCAGAGCTATTTTAATTTAATTTGTTCGTTTAACGGAACCAGTACCAGTAGCTAGTTAATCGACATCTGTTTGACTGAATCCAAATAGCAACGCTTTTGGTTATGCCCAACTTGTTTCTATGACTAGCACGCTGTTCTGTAACTGTTGTGCGAGCCCTGTGTAATCGCCTTATTGAAATTGTGCAAGCTGCTTGTAATATGTAACTTCTATACCTACTTTAAATTTTTTGTGGGGCTTGCTCTATGCGATAAATATTGGGCTAGTTGTAATTCATATTTAAAAGTTTAATTGCTCTATTGGAACTGTGCAAGCTGCCTTTAATATGTAACTTCTATACTTAATCTAAATGTTTTTGTGGGGCTTGCTCTAGGCGATTAGCAAAAATTGGGCTAGTTGTAATTTGAATATCTTTTCTGGAACTGCGCTGATTGTATTTTACAAACGCTACTTGCCTGAATCCAAATATACTGTGCACATAGTGGGTTTAAATACTTAGCTATCTGACCCGGTCGATTAATCTGAGTGTGTGCACTGTTTGCAGTAATTGCTCTAACCACAATAACAGTACTCATATGGAGTACCAACTCCTGCTGTTTGAAACATTTGCATGGACACAAGTTAGAATACATTTGCAATGCAATTTGTCCCAGTTTGCTTAGTTTTTGTCAGCTAATTGGTTTTTGACTGTTATTCCAAAGTTACATTGTACATTAGAGTTTTGTTTTTATTTACATTTTCCTACCTATTCTTAGCTTTGTTTGTGATATTTGGTACTTGATAGAGGTTAACTTAATTTATCTGAACTGCTTTGTCCATTTTATCACTTTTTCAGATTAACTATGTATGTTATGCCTGTCTGCTTCTCAGCTCTTGACACCTGTACTGCCTGCTTCACTACATTTTTTTTTCTCTCCCTTGCATGTTCCAGCTTGTGTTCCTGCCTATCCTCCTTCTCCTCCTGAATGCACCCTAACGGAAGTCCATGCTGAGAACCCATATACAAGAGACATTAAATCAAACCTAAAATCCCATCTGCTCCCTACAAGGACATTTCAGAGAAAGTATGCATACTGCTTTATCCATCTTGTAATATGTAAAGGTAGTACATACTTTTTAGTAGGTTGCAGTGCGCTCCCTTGCCAGGCTAGCCAGCAGCCAACTCTTCCCCTTTCCTTATCTATTTAAATTATCCTTACTCTCCCTCCCATATTTTATTTTACCCTTTGCTGAGTCTGATAACCCCTTCCATCCCCTAACTGGATATTCCCCGTAGGTATCTCTGTTACACTCATCCAAACTGCCCACTAGGTGGCGCTCCTTTACCTTCTTGCTGTCTCTACTACTTTTTCCCACTTGGTACCTTATTCTCATTCTTCAGTGTTTCCTAGATATCTCTCCCACTGCTCTCTCCCTCTATATTCTCCCAGGACTACCTATCCTCTTCCTCCACTCCACATATTCCCATCTCCTCCAAGCTCAAAGCCTCTGGCCCTTCTATACTGTCATTTTAGTACATATCTCCATTCAACTCCATTTCACTGTCAGTCTTCGAACTTAATATATATCTCTGCAAACTTACCTTCTGGCTCTCGCACTCTACTGATTGTTTCCCTCACATTTCTCCTTCCTTTGGCTCTTCCCGCTCCGTTCCCCTACCCTGCCCCCATTTCCCACCTGCCCCCACCACCTCTACCTTTATACCTCTCATAAGCCCTCCCACATATACCAATTAACTAATTAGAGTCCTTTCCTTATTACCCCTCCCACTCTTACTCCTCCCACCCCACTATACTTCACTTTACCAATTAACCTATCATAGTCCTTCTACTTACTACCCCTCCCACTCATTCTCACCCCACTCCATTATTTGTGTTTCTCACCACATATAATCCCTTTTTCTCCCCTGCAAATACTTCCAACCCCATCCTTTTCCTAAGCCCCCCACCCATTTTGCCTGCACACTTCCACTACATCTATCTCTTCAACTTCCCCTTGCTGAACATGCCATCCAAAATCCTTCATACTATCTGTGTCCCATCCTCACTTCTTGTACTACTCCTTCCTCTATATTATGCTACTTCCTACTCTCACAAAATACCCTTATCCCTACCTCCTACTCAAACCAACCCTTGTACTTACCTACAACCATCTCTATCTACCCACTACAACAACATATCTTCCTCTCTTATTCCTCCCAAAGCACTGTACCTATTCCATCCCAAAAACTTCACCGTACCAAAAACATTCACTCTTAAACTCCTCCCACCCCCTAACAGCTTCTTACTTCATAAACCCAAAAGACTAAGAGTTACTTCCAATAATGACCTAGTCTTATCTGGAAATATTCATCCCAACCCTGGCCCCTGCCTCACTACTAACAACTTCCCCCCAACCCCTTTTTCTCCCACTGGAAACAATCATAGTCCCCCTCCCACTTCTTCTACCGCTTCCTCTCCTAACCCCCTTAAGTTCTTCACTATCAATGCTCAGAGCCTAAATAACAAAATACACCAACTACAAGCTTGGATTTGCCACAACCAACCTGACATCTTAGCCATCTCTGAAACCTGGCTAAAACCCCACATCGCTGACTCTGAAATCTTACCTCCTGGTTTCCAAATCCTCAGAAGTGACCGATTAAATAAAAAAGGTGGAGGTTCTGCAATAATCTTCTCTAACCTCCTCTCCCTGATCCCTTTACAAATCCCAACTCCACAATTCAAAAATGCTGAACTTGCAGCCAGTCTCCTACGACTAAATAAACATAAGAACATCTGCATTATCTCCCTATACATATCCCCATGTGACATCATCACTACCCTCAAAAATATTCTTTACTGGGCCTCAACAGAAATCAAATGCGAAACCTACATTCTAGGCGACGTTAACATTGATTGGAATAAAATCAACTCTCCTTCCCCCTCCCAATTCATTAACCTCTACAACTTCACCAAGTAATCCACTCAACCACCTGGCCTAACAAAAACAATCCTCCAGGATCCATCATTGACTGGATCCTAGTCTCTCATCCAAACAAAATAATTCTTTCTGGCACTATCCCTGACACCTTCAGCGACCATCTCCCCAATTTCATACACCGCTCAGCTAACTCCACCCAATATCAACACCATTACAGCCACACTCGTAATCTCAGCAACTTCAACCCCACAATCTCCTCAAACATTTTTAAACATACTAACTGGCAGATCCTAAATACTCTTCCCCTAGACAACGCTGTAGAACAATTTAACTCTATCTTCCTAAATACTCTTAACTCTCTAGCCCCACCAAGAAACAAATGAGTCAAAGCTAATTCTGCCCCTTGGCTATCCAAAGAAACAAAACAAATCATGCATCAAAGGGACAAATCCTGGAAGCTATACCAGAAAAATAAAATGTCTTCATCCCTGCTCCAATACACCCAACTCCGCAACCAAGCAAAAAAACTAATCACCCTGGACAAAAAAAAAACTACTACAATAAACTTCAGTCCAACCATAATAAGAACCCAAAACAGTTCTGGAAATCAGTTAATTCCCTTCTCCATCGAGGATCCAGGAATAACCCCTGCCCAGATCCTAGTATAACTGACACAGATCTAAGCTCTCTCTTCAACAAATTCTTTACTGAATCTATAGCTAATCTAACTAAATCCTTCCCTAACAATAATACATCCAACTCTCTTTCCTTTATACCTAACAACCCTTTTAACTGTCCTCTCAATTTCCAGCTGAAACCTGTTTCAACCACATTTATAAAAAGGCTCTTATCCAAACTAAAGCCATGCTCTAATGCCCCTGACAACATCCCCTCCTCCTTCCTTAAATGTGCTGCTGAAGGTATTGCTCTCCCTATCAGCATCTTAATTAACAGATCTTTAAAAGAGTCGTACGTTCCTATTCTTTAGCGATCAGCCTACATTCTACCACTTCATAAAGGAGGCAAAAATACTAAAAGCTCCAACTTCCGCCCAATTGCCCTACTCTCACCTTTATCAAAAATCCTAGAAAAAAGTTTCCACCACCAACTCATGCTTTTTCTTAACCCAGAACCACCTCCTAACACCCACCCAACATGGCTTCCGCCCTGGACACAGCACCATTACTGCCTTATTATCCTTCTTATAAACAGTCAATCAAGCCAGGGATTCTGGATTACTAGTTTCCACTGTACTGCTAGATCTTTCTAAAGCCTTTGACACCATCTCTCACAAACACCTTCTCTTTCATCTATCCAACCTTCATCTCTCCCCTGATACTCTATCATGGTTCTCCAGCTACTTATCAGACAGATCTCAAGCTGTCAGATGGAAAAACTCTACCTCCTCCTTCTTACCTACACCCACTGGCATTCCCCAGGGGTCCATCCTTGGACCCATGCTTTTCAACATCTTCATAAATAACCTACACTCTGCCATCCCAGACACAACAGTTATCCAATACGCTGATGACTCTACCTTTGTCTGTGCCGCCTCTAACCTTCCTGAACTACTGACAAAAACACAAATAGCTTTTTCCACTACTGAGAGCTGGATGCACCAAAATCATCTCTCTCTCTCTCAACTCTAATAAATCTAAAATTCTTCTTTTCCCTCCCTCCAGGGCTTTCACCTTCGACAAAAATGCTTTCAAAATCATAAGCCAAACCAACTCTACCATAGAGGTGGTCCCATCTGCAAAACTCCTTGGCATCACCATAGACGAGCACCTTAAATTTGATAACCACATACAACAAAACATAAAGAAAACCCACCAAAAGCTAGGTATGCTCTATAGGAACAACTGCTTTCTCTCCAACTCCTCTAGGCATACCTTAGCAATTACCTATCTTCTACCATCTCTACTACATGGAGCCCCACTCCTTACTAACCTGTCTTCTTCCAACTCCTCTAAACTCGAAATCTGCTATAATAAAATCTCTAAATTTGCAACCAAATCTAAAACCTCTACTCACCATTGCCTTTCCCTGCAAACTTTGAACTGGCTAGAACTCTCTTACTACCTAGACTATCTCCAACTTACCAACTTACCACTGCTCACAAATTAATATTCTACCCTGATAAATGCCCAGCCTTAACAAACATCCTTTCTCCGTACATCCCAAATAGATCTCTAAGATCTGAGCACCAAAATTTAATCGCCATCCACAAACCCAGTCGCCCTGCTGGCCAACTCCTTCTCTCCTACTCTCTTGGCAGGAAATGGAACTCTCTCCCTCCTTCACTTAGAACAACATCTACCTCTGAATCCTTCAAAACCCAACTTTTCTTCATAAGTGTTCCTGCTTTCATCCCACTTAAATTTAAATAACTACCCTTATGAACCCTCTATATCCTTTCACTTCACACTACCCTAAAACTATTATTTTTCCATTGCTACTAAATCAAACTTAAGCTACTTCTCAGTTTAAGTAATTCTCTCTCTCTACTCCTTGTATGTAAATATTGTAAATATCAAGTAACCTCAGATCTCTTCATTACAGACAGTTGAAACTTGCTGCTCTGAAGGGAAACTACTGAAAATCTATTTTATCTACCTTCCTTAATGATGTTTTTGAGGTATACTGTGTGCATTTGCTTTTTTACTAACTGTATGAATGTAATTACACATGTATTTTTTTACCTTCAACACTATGTAACTTAGATTGTATTCTCATTGCTTTTGGAGCTTTTCTCCCCGGACCTCCATTGAAAATGGGCACGTTCCGGCCCAGTGGACTTCCCCAGTAATCAAACTGGAAATAAAATAAATAAAATAAAAATCTTTATTGATAATGTCTCTTTGATGTCTCAAAATGCGATTTTTAACATCTGATTAGTTTTCCTGCATAGAATGCAGGACATAGTTTACAGGTAGCCATGTACACCACATTGGGGGTTATACAAGTGGCTTTGACATTAAAGATGTATTTCTTCTTTGTCCTTGGATGTTCAAATTCGTTATTACAGTCAATCAGTGGGCATGCTGTGCAGTGGCCACACTTGAACGTGCCTTTATGTCCAACGATTTTATGTTTGCTAAACCCATCCTTTGTGCAAAGTAACCTCTTTAAATTTTTCTTATTCTTGTAGCCAAAGCATGGTGTTTCACCTACAATGTCTTTTAGCTTGGCATCCTGGGTGAGGATTGGCCAAAACTGCCTTATTATGGATTTAACTTGTGTGTTGTCTGTGCTGTAAGTTAACATCACTCTGGTGGTTCTGTCTTCTGTCTGGTTTTCCTTTGGGATAACTTGTTGAACATTCACATCTTTTTCATTATAGCCTCTCTTTATTAGATTTTGTTTTAGAAACAAAATTTCCTTTTCTCTTGTCTCATCTTTACTACATATTTTATGTATTCTTTGTGTTTCATTTCGCATAATAATTTTAGTGACATGTTTAGGATGCATGCTGCTTTTCAACAAGTAATGATTTTTCCATGTATTTTTTCAGTGTAATTCGGTTTCCAACATGTTTTCGTTAAGAATAACATTCACATCCAAAAATGCAACTTGATTATGAGAGTGTTCTGCTGTAAAGCTTAGAAAAGTAGTAGTCCTATTTAGATATTGATGGAATGATTCAAATTGTGGTATGGTTCCTTCCCATAAAATAAAAAGATCATCCACAAATCGACCATAAAATCTGATGCATTCATACCATGGATTATTTGAGTTCAATACATGCTCCAATTCCCAGTCTACAAGCACAAGATTTGAGTAGCTGTTCGCACAAGGGGTGCCCATGGTTACCCCCCATTTTTGCCACTAGATTGATGTACCATACACAAAATAATTATTTTCCAGTATTAAATCTAATAAAGCACAGAAGTACATCTACAAAGCAGTGCAATTGGGAAACAATGCAGAAGAACAACACAGCGCCCTTATACAAAGACATTATTTAAGAAAACTAAGTAATTTCTTTCTTAAATAATGCCATTGTGCAATAGCAATAACCCATGGCTGGGTCTGGGTAATGCTGGATTTACCCACAGTTGGCTTTGTCTGGTCACTCGGGCTTCACCCTCATGACCAAACCATGTGAACTGTGGGTAAATCCAGCATCACCCACACCCTTTTGTAGGTTATCGCTATAATATTTAATCAATATTCAATGGTTATTATATCTGTAGGCTTATACAGATTTTATGTTTTTAAATGTATTTATTATAGACTGGAATTTGATTATATATTTAATATAGTGTTTTAAAAAGTAATGAGTTTAAGAAAGTTTCCCCCGGATTTAATAAACTCAGTGTAGGAATAGTGTTATTCCTACACAGAGTGTATGGTGGCCATGTCTGCAGCTCCCTCTTGGCAGCACTCCTTGCATATTAATGAAGGTGTGCTACTGAGGGACAGCCATGTACATGGTTACTGAATCAGTGCTAGGGGGTGTGTTGCAGTGCTCGCAGAGCTGTAACACGTCCCTTGCACACTCAATGTGCCATATGGCACTAAAACAATGAATAAAGTGTCCTCAGACACTTAATTAAGAATGTCAAGTGTAATGTCATGTGGGGGGGGGGTGTTACAGTATCCTTAACACATCCCCTGCATTGTGAAAGTGCCGTACAGTGCTACAAAAATGTAGAAAGTGTCCTCAGACTCTTAATTAAGAATGTCAAGTGTAATGTCATGTAGGGGGTGTGTTACAGTATCCGTAACACACCCCTGCATTGTGAAAGTGCCGTACGGCACTGAAACAATAACGAAAGTGTCCTCGGACACTTACTAAAGAATGTGAAGTGTAAGTCATGTAGAGGGTGTGTTAGAGTATCTGTAACACACCCCCTGCATTGTGAAAGTGCCATATGGCACTGAAATAATAAAGAAAGTGTCCTTGGACACTTATTTAATAATTTGAAGTGGAATGTTTCATTTTTAATTAATGGCTCATTTTTTTATTTCTTTTTCTTTAAAGTTTAAGTGTAGCTGAGCAGGTTTGCACTGCACAGTGCTTTGCTTAGCAGTGCTTAAACATACCGAGAAACTATATAGAAACGTGTAGCTGAACTCTTCACAGCCAAGTTAGCTGAATGGTTAGAGTCACAGCTTTGTGTGCAGTAGGTGCATGGTTTGAATACCAAGACAGGCCTTTCAGCTTTTACATAGGAAAGCATTTCTATTTATATGTCTATTTTTTTTTGCCCTAGTTAATGATATTTGTCAACCAGGTTAGTGCAGCTGGTCCAGAATCCCAGTGTCAGTGTATAGATGACGTGAAAAGCCCCAGTTAAATACCAGTGTCCAATACAATCCAGTCACACACCAAGGTACAGTAATTAAAGTATAATAAGTATAAACATAACAACAATGTATCAATAGAGTAATTAATGTCAAGATATATATATGTTGTCATGTAGAACTCCTGTTTGCCCTTAACTAAACCATGCTAAGCAGTGCTGAGGCAAG
This sequence comes from Protopterus annectens, assembly GCF_019279795.1. NCBI lineage: Eukaryota > Metazoa > Chordata > Ceratodontiformes > Protopteridae > Protopterus > Protopterus annectens. The sequence goes on from NC_056739.1 coordinate 494,423,481, forward strand.
CTAAGAAATGCTTAAACAGGACCTGTCTGAGCAATACTTAGCAATGCTTAGCTCCACTTAGCTGGTTTGAACAGTGCTAAACAGTCCAATTCTGAGCAGTCCTCAGCTCTGCTAAGCGGATATGCACACCACTAAGCACTGCTAAGTATTTGCCACTTTGAGCACTGCTCAACTAAGCTTAGCAGGTTTGCACACTGCTGAGCTATGCATAGCATTTTTAAAAATGGTCCAATGGTGGCAAAGGGTGGGAAAATTGCCTTATTTAAACCATACAGGCAGGAATACAGGCAGAACCTGTTAGTGTTTGATCCCTGTAGGAACTATGGCAGGTGCTGGAGAGGGAGCATGCTTTTGAGCACAGTGCTGGAGTATGTTGGAGTCCAGGGTCATAGCTGGGCTTCTCATTAAGAACCATGATGACAGACTGCTGCATGGCCAGTACCAGGGCTCAGAATACAAGTCTGAGGCCTGGGACCATCTGGCACGTGAACTCAACAATGCAACTGGCATCCCTCGCACTGGTGAGCAGGTCCATCATCATTATGACAATCTGAAATGGAGGAAGGGGGCACTCTTGGCTCAATGGATCCAAGATGCTCAGGCCAGGAATGCCCCAGAAGTTTGTAAGTATATCAACTGGCGATTTAATAAATTCTAGTATGAATATCTCATAGACAGATATGCATAATGGTGTGAGTGTCCCCCCCACAGCTGCAGAGGAGAGGGCTTGCAACATTGAGGCCCATGCAGGATAACTGGCGAGGCTGCACAGACAGTGTGGTGAGTACAGATCTAACTTACAATATATAGTACAATAAATAAGAAAGTATAATTGTTTGCTGCCATTCGGTATAGTGTGTTTTGAGTGCACTGAATAAATGTGTTGTTAGACCAACACTGATATAAAAAAAATAATTCCAGGTACTGTGTAATACAGATGAAGGCAGCAAACAAGCTACTACTGATAAAAGAAAGCCACTACTGTAGTAATACTGTGTAGGAATGAATCTGGTAATAAAGTACACTGTGATTGCTACTGTGAAGGTAATAAATGACATTCATTCATCATCTACAGGATATGCAGTACAACTGAAGTAAGACTTTTGAATGTAATAAACCACTGTGTCATGTCGCCCTCAATAAAAATGATCACCACAAACTGTTGTGTTTAATCTGGTCTATTGTCAAAGAAATACAAGTGTACAGGTACTACACAGCAAATATGGCTATGAGAGCATGAATTCACTGAGGTTTGTCTGATAACCAGCTGTTATGCTCAACTGTAGATGTGGAGCTATAAGACAAAATACAAGGAAAATTGATATATGTTCTGCACTAGGGTCTGAACCTTAAATAGAAATGTGTAATGTATTATAGTGTGCTCCCTGCAGCATTATCCTGTGTGAACCTTTGTATTTCAGCTAGATGTAGCCATGAATGTAGGTATGCTGATACAGGCAAGTATGAGACTGTAATAGGTGGAGACTTCAAATATATGATGTGCAAATGTATATGGTTTGAATATGCAGCCCAGCACCTTGCTATGGTCTGTACAGATCACACATATTCATATCCACTAGGAGTTAAATGTGTACACCTGCATTCAAAGTATTAATACACAGTTCACTGTCTATCATGCATGAATCTCAGGCATGTATGTTCAACTGTCACTACAGTCTTCTGTGACACTCCACTTATATTACAAGGTCAGACTGTGTAACCAAATGAGTTTTAGGCACAAATCAGTCAAGCAGCAGACAGCAGTGCCCCAGTAGCTCAGTGTGATAAGAAATTGAAATGTTCATTTTTGCACACACAGACCACAGTTTGAATCCAAGGACTGGTACTAAGATGTGTTTATAGTTACACACAAGTAATCATGACTATTTGTATAAATAGTCAGGTAGTGTTAACAGATATTTTCTCCACAGGGCTTACAAGTAAAGAAATGTTTGTATTAGCTGTATGAAGGGTATACTAATAAACTGTGTGCAAATGTTCCAGTGTCCAACCCCATGCCTACAAATGACAGCAGGATAGCTATATACACCATGCACTCTTCCCGATACTTGTCTCTGAAGTGTCACGCTGTCACAGCTAATGATCACTGTTGCCAATAACCTTGGACACAGATATAAATCCAGTAGAAGTATGCCAGTAGCACACTCACACAACATCAGTGCAGGGTACACCTTGCTATTCATATATGTAACCCTGACATGTATGAGTCCCCTGTAGTCATATACCTAGAGTTCTCACAGCTTGCACCATACCATTCCAGGTTGACAGCTTAATAGGTATGTATGTGCTACAGTAGTCATAGGCACAAGTAGATGTAAAGTGAGGGCAGACCTGTAGAGTATTGAGCAGTACTATTATGAAAAATATAGCCTATACAGTTAATGAACTGTTTTTCTCTCCCCCACCCCTATTTGCATCACTAATTATTATTCATATACTATGGATATATTGTTCTTAAAACCTAATGTTGGGGCTCATATATTTCAATGGTTGCATACTAGCATACCTTGTTCAAATTCCACTGTTGGTAGCCTACTGCCATAACTGTTGTTGGCATGCTGTTGCAACAATTATTGTTATTCCAATTATGCATGTGTTCTGCTTGCTATGCAATTTTTTCAGTTCTATTGTTCTGGGTTAATTGGAACACCCATGTATGCTGTTATAATGAATGTTGAAATGTTTTGTTCATGACTAAGCAATACACTTTGACAAACCTCAACATCATAACACATTTGTGTAGGCAGATCCCAGCAGATCCACCTGTCCCGCCTCATCTGACCATGGCATCAGGTCCCAGCTCATCTGGTGCCCAACCCAGAGCTGCCACCTCCCCTGATCCTGCACCACCCTCAGGTGGAACCGCCTCAGGGGACAGGGCCCGTCCCCCCCCCCCAGGTGCAGGCAAAGAACGGACCCTGTCATACAACACCAGTTCCGTCATATGGTGCACAGTGTCATCTAGCAGGATTTTAATGACCGGCTGCACCAGATTAAGGGCAGACTGGCGTACCTTGATGGGCAAGCTGGCTCCATTTTCCAGCCCCCAGCACAGCCACCTTCGGGCCATGAAGGGGGCAGTGGTGACTGCCCATGGGTGGGAACCTCAATCCCACTGTTTCCATCTGGGGGCACGTGGTCCTCTGATTCCCAACCACCCTCCCCGTCCAAGGTGTTTACCCCCTATATGTCATACACTACCCCTGTCTGCTGTCTTGTCTGTCTTGTCTGTCTGCAAACTCAACCTCTCCTACCCAAATTACCTCCCTAAACGTACCTACATCCCTTCCCCAGCATCCCACTCTCACCTTAAAAAAAGGGGGGCATCTGCCCCCCCCAAAATCTCGTCCCATACATAGCTCTCCATTTCATCCCCGCATACACTGCCATGGTCCTTTCCTACACCCGTCCTGTACATCCCTAGCTGCCTTTCATAATGTTTTTCCCCCTGCTTGCCCCCATTTCACCACTTTCCTATCACACCTTTTTTCTTTTCTTTTTTTGGAAATAGCACAGGTTTAAGTGGGAGTAAATGCCACTAGTGAAGCTAAGGGGACCTAAGTACCACTTGGCATTGCTTAGCGTCACTCAAAACCACGCAAGCCCACTTAAAACTGTTTTAATCACTCTATCTCATTCAGCCACAATTCTGCCCAGCATCACAATAATTAGCCCTGGCAAGTCTTAAACCCAGGACTTTGTGCACTAGAGTCAGAGCAATGCACCACTATGACAAATCAGTGCTTCGTAATTACTACTGCTTTTGTAAATATATCATGCAGTACAGTCATGTACCATTAGGGAAAAAATACATCACTGCAAACTCTTGAACCCAGGATGCTTTGCACTACAGTCAGAGCAACACACCGCTATGCCAAATCAGCTCTGGGGAATTAGCACTGCTTTTGTAAATATATCATGTATTGCAGTCATGTAACATTAGGAAAAAAAGACAAAGCTGCAAAGTGTCGAACCCAGGACCTTCTGAACTACAGTCAGAGCAACACATCGCTACACCAAATCAGCTCTGGGGAATTACTGATGCTTTTGTAAATATATCACACACTACAGCAATGTAACTTTAGGGAAAAAAGACACCACTGCCAAATATTGGACCCAGAACCATCTGAACTACAGTCAGAGCCACATACCAGTAAGCCAACTGACCTCTGGAATATAACAACTGTTTTTACAATCATATCCTGATTGCCAGTCACACACTACTCCTATATATATTGGCCCAAATCACAGTATACTTGGGCCTCTGACACAAACACAGAACCAGTACACAGACAAATAAATGCTGCTGGATGTATGGGAGGCCTACAATATCAGGTAGAGCTGACAACTGCACAGACTGTTGCTGAATATCCACAGTTGTGCCCCCCATTTATGGCAGGGTCATCATAAAACCTACTCTGTGTGCCGACATACTGGCAAGGCAGTGCAGATTGGGGTTACAAAATCATGACAGATAACTCAGTATCACACGTCATACCCATCAGAACACACATGTCCATGCTAATCCTGTGTTATGCACTGTATGCATGCACATATGTCTTGCAAATACACCTGCCATAATAGTGACTCAGTAGCTCTATCTGTTACATTTCTAGTATCTGTCACATGTAGACACTCACAGTCCTGGCCCACAGTCCAGTCTGTGGCATGACAACTACATGCATGTCAATACAACATAGGAATAATTGAGCCCTGCAATGTCCAGCAAATCTGGTTGCTCCTACTGCAGTCACTGCCACCCACAGTATGTTAAAGGCCTGCAGGTTGGAACACATTTCACAATTATGAATATGTGTACTAAATGTTGTCTAATACTCTCTGACACTATTATGTAACATATGCACCACAGGCACATGCCTCACCTGGACTGTTGTGGGTACCCTCAACCAGGCCATGCTTTGACACAACAGCTGACACTGCACCCTCACTGACAGTAACAGCTTGCTCTTCCTCATTGTCTTCACAATCTCTAGTCTGACTCCTGGCCAGAATGCAGAAGTTGTGGCCTGCTACACATGCAGTAGTATGTCCAGCTACCTGTTATAGACCTAACATTGCTCCCAAACACCTAGAGCAGGGCATCCACACAATAGCCAAACATAAAGGGTCAGGGTTGGGAATGTTGAGGTTTTATGGGACATGTGTCACAGTCTCCCCCTACAAACATACACAGCTGATATACCAGCATCAACTGTAGCAGCACGCACATTCAGATAAAAAAAGATGTATGACACTCACATCTGCCTGTCTCCTTACTCACCCCGAGACACGTTTACACAGTACACTACTACAGAATCTGAAAGTCTTTTAAAAATGGCCAGACATAGCATGCAAAACTGTGGACATAACACATCAATCCAAACAGTGGACAGTATATCCACCTACCCTCTGTGATGCTGTAGTTCCCACACCTTGATAATGCCCTCCTCAGAGGCCAGGAAAAAGGGCAAGGCCTACATGAAGGCCTTAATTATATCACTGTGTTGCCATGCCGTTGGCTAATGGAAAGGCAACCCAGCTGTTCTGGATGCAATTAGCAAGTGGGAGCCACAGATTGGTGCACAGGCCATCACCTGTTCATGAGCATTACCTACAAAAGGCAACCTGATGCCTATGGTAAATAGGTCTGACACTTTCTTCATGAAGACAGACTGAGATTCTTTACAACACTACAAGTGGATATCGTCTCACAAAGGACTACAGCACTATACCAGGTATGTCATAGAATTAAGCATGTAATGGAATGCAGATGGGGGGATGTAGTCATGGGAAATAGGAATTTAAACAGTAGGTATCAACAACACTTCCTGGACTGACATGGTGCTGTTAGTCTGCTGTCCAGCACCTATGGCTATCCCTGATGGCACTGTCTGTAGTGACATGGATCACAGCTCTGGCGCCTGAGTCTCCGCAGCAATGGTCAGCTTACATATAACTACTACTGGATTTTCTATTGTACAATACTGACTGTGACACTGCCAGCCCAGCTATCTGGAATTTTGTAAATAAGCATATCTCATTTGTGAATATTAATATGATTCATATGCTTGTCTTACTATATGTTACGTGGATATTAAACTACTGGTGCAGAAGTGTGTGTTGAGCTGTATGTTATGTACTGAACTTATACCTCTCAACTGTCCAGATTTTTGCAGAATGTCCACATTTTTGCCTCATATTTTTAGTCAGTGTCTCATACATGTCTGTTTTTTTCTGACAAATCACTTGGAAATCATTAAAGTCTGAAGTCATAAAATAATAGCACACATTTGAATGTCAGATATCATATCCTTCAGAAAATTCATGCAAATGCAAAACCTGTTATTCTATCAACTTTCTAAGTTTGTAAGAGCAACATTTAAAAAGTGTCACTATTTTTGGGCCTTTGTCTCCCCTTTATTTGTGCCTTTGTCCAGATGTCTTGCTCTAAGAGGTTGGGAAGTATGACTGAGCTTCAAAAATGTAACCACAGTGTAACGTACTGGACAAGAACAGAAATGTATATAAACTATTACCTGTACAAATGTAGGTATTAATACTAGAAGCTGGAAGCCTTGGACATGCAGAGATAACTTGCAAAACTTCAAGAAAACAAGCTGAACTTGTTTTACGAATGTGTTATCTCAGTTTCAGTTTCAGAATGTGTTATCTCAGTTTCAGTTTCATAAATGTCTACAGCTAGAGGTCGCATTGTCTTGAAATATAAATAATTACTAGGTTAAAAATGTAAAGGTGTTTAACTGTGTTATGAATTCCAGTTCTAGACAAACATCTGAGAGATATTTACTTCTGACGCAGAGATGTTAAAATGTATGTTAGTTGCTGTTACCCTGGAACTGAAGGCCGGTGACAAAGAGTGATGTAATCTGAGCTACCCAGCAGTAATGTTGATTATTAATTTCAGGCCTGTCTCAGAGAAAGACCTTTGCATTTTGTATTTGCCTTTGTATCTGACAACATCCACTCATCTGCATTTGCCTTGCTAATAGTAAGGAACTAGGGAAAAGTAATTACATTTATATATATATATATATATATATATATATATATATATATATATATATATATATATATATATATGGGACTATAGTAAAGATTACTTTAGTTGTTTTCTGTATTTATCTGAGACTGTCCTGCAATGTTGTCTTAAAATATTCCTGTGATTCTAAACTCTGTAGTTACTGTACTGATTGAGTATTGTGTTGCTCCTTTATTAGTTATTATTAAACACAGTTGAACCTTGTAATTGTGGCTGGTCTGTTTAGAGATAAGTAAGCTGTTAGAGTACTTGCATATGTATTTGGTGACACTGTAGAGCCAACTCCAATAGCCTTGGTCTTGGTCACACTTACCATTTGGATAATGGGCACATCACACAGTAGGCTTCATCACTCTTTGGTAAGATCCTTACAGTAACTGATAAAGAGCTGGATTGTGGCAGTCATAACTACCTTTTAGTCTGAGCAGAAGGGGTCATAACCAGTAAACCTGTGCCAGCCTTTCCCAGGAGTGTGTGTTTGATTTATAAATCAAATCTCAAAGTGTGTGTGTCAGCTACCTGGGCAGGGATACAAAGCACTGGTTGGACAGAGAGAGTGATAGAGGTTTTGGCTTGACCTCTCTGCTGAGATGTTAACCATATAGCTCTACCAGTGGGGAGTCTTATTGGGGATCTGGAGAGAGAAGGGGAAACCAGCCCCAAACTGAATGTGATCTCTGTGTGCTCTGAAGGGTAATTTACTATACTGTGTGTGTACTTGCCATCCTCCCATTGTGTACATTCCTCACTGGTGCTAGTGTTGAGGATTGAGGCTCCTTGATTACTGGGCCAGTGCAGGGGTGTCACACTGACATTACGTACCTGTGGATACAGGTGGCATATCACATCATGTACTGTCACTGAGCCCCTCTCAGTCTGCGTATGTCAAACAGGATTATTTCACAGACTGTCCAGGTCTCCCTGATCATTCCTGACATACTCTGGTTAGGTCACTGTGTACTACACACCTGTATCTGATTGCCTGACACCTATGGTTAGCATACCTGGTGAGTCCCTGCAGCAGGATAGCAGGTTATATGTACTCGTAGTAGGGGGATGCTGGCTCTGTCTCAGCAGCAGTGTATACATACTGACCATACAATGTAAGGGAATGGATACAGTAACATATATTCATGTACCATTAGTGTGTCTCCAGGAGTCTGGCATGTCACAGACACATTCCCCAAACTCTGTGGACAACCATCATGTATTATCTAACTGGTGTCCAGAAATACGCATTTGTCTGGCAGGGGGGTCTACATCTATTAGGCACATGTACACATTCCGCAAACATCTGGGTACTGCAGATGTCAGACACGTATGAGGAGGTCACTCTATACCATTATCTGTTATTGTGTACCTCAGATGTTTCTGGAATGTCCACATGCACCTGTGGTAGCACTCATCTATTTGTCGGATGTAGGCTGGATGACATAGTACTGTAACATTGCCCATAGGGGACACCCAACAGTCGATGGCAGTGATGTGTGTGGACACATAACAACACAGTCTGTCACAGCATTCTGGCCATTTCTGGTGTTCCTGGTACCATATGAGGTTATTAGGCTATGGGCCCTTAGCAGCCATATGCCTAAGCCACATGTTAGACCATGTGTATGCAGGGCAGCAGCTGATGTCCCTGTCCAACAGGGACACAGGTAGTATCCCAAGGGTATATATGCTGTTAACCATCCAGTTGACCAGGTTACGCCTGCAAAGGTGTAAGTACCTATTCTGCCTGATGTGGACAGGGTGCCCATTCCACCATAGGGTGATTGTGGGGGACACACTTGTGAGCTGCTAACAAGGCCAGTTCAGGTCAGTCACCAGGTTGAGGGTGTGTGTGTGTTTGTTAACACAGTGGAGCATGACTTGCACTCATGCAGCAGTCCCAGCAATGTGAAGTCCGTGATTGCCTTGCAAGCCACAGTGAGGTCACTCCTGAGGAGTATGTATGAAACCGGATAGAGGATTGTTGCTTATAGGTGTATGGTAGATGTTTGATTGCCTGGTATTCCCTGGTGGGGAACCTCTGTGATATCCCCTGCTGCTGCCTGTGCTATGTGATGTGAATGACGAACAGAGAATTATGCACATTAATGGTCCTCATTGGGGGGAACATGAAACATCAGGATCAGGAGGGCAATGCATGCTGTAATGCCAGTATGTTGCCAATACCCACACACATACTGTGCTGATAGGTGACAGGGATATGATGTGGGTGTTAGCGTTGGATAGTGCTGACAAAAGTGGAAGTGCAGGGTCTGTACATAATGGTGGCCAATGTATGTGGTCCTGTGATGTGTTTCCCTACTCATGTCTTTCAGGTGGGATGTGCAGAAGATGAAACATGCTGTTCTCAGAAGCCAAGACAGCTGCAATCATCGATGCCCTGAGACTCGATCACCGGGTACTGCTGGGAAGGAGCCACCAAAACCTGCAACAATGCACTGCCCTGTGGGCAGAACTGGTAGCAACAGTCAATAATGTGGGCCACCAGGACAAAAGCTATGAACAGGTCTGACACTGTGCCACAAACCTCATACACAATGCATGGCAAAGGGCTGCAGCTGTGGCCAGGGACCGTGCTGGCACAGGTAGAGGGCCTGCTACTCAAGCACACTCTCAGCCACAGAGGAGTTCCTGGCAAACCTTGGTTCAGCCACCACCTCCCAGGAAACCATGACTATATATGTCGTGGAGGTGGGTGGCACAGATTCCACTGCTGAGGAGCATCCAGGTAAGGACCCAGTGGGCATCATGATAATACTGCAGCATTCAAAGTGTCAGCCTTTGCATACTTGTATGCATATCTCAGGTCAATCTGCATTTGTGGGTGGGGTTTTGTAATGCACACATATGTACACATATTGTGAATGAGTATCACAGCTTGCAGTGTACATGTTCATAAATGCACATATTATCCTGTACCAATGCCACATGTCTGTTTGCTGACAATACCTCTCCCCCATAACTCCATAGCTCCCTCTGGTGTGACTGGGGAACATCAACCTGAAGCCTGTGAGTGTGGAACTGTCATGTTGTGGATCATCTATACCGTAGGCATGTTAAGGCCAGCCAGTTTTCCATGCACACAATTGTTAGGCTTAGCCATATTGCAATATGTGCATGTTCACTTGTGGTGGGGTTCACTGCAGTGCATCACATTGGTCATCACAGGAGCATATTTGCAGGAGATGTAACATATTGCCACATACTTTACTACAGGCATAGCCATTGTGCTATACAGGGATACATTAATTTTGTGTACACTGGTGCACTGTGTGTTAGGTGAAGGTCCATCACATACTCCCAATTCTCATGTATCTCACAGGTGTATAGTAGTAGCAACATTAACTGGAAGTAGTTGCACTGTATCTTGTTGAGGGCTTGGCCAGAGTGTTTCTGGTGTGGTCTGATTGTGTGTTATGCATGGCATCAGTCAGAAGGTGTGGCCTGTTATAATGCCTTTGTGGCACCTTGTGTGTGTGTGTGTGTGTGTGTGTGTGTGTGTGTGTGTGTGTGTGTGTGTGTGTGTGTGTATCAGCAAACATTATAGTGCAGGAAGTAATTCACTTATATTGTCTTTCCCTCACAAGTGAACATGGGGGTCGGGGTCTCTTCCCCTCACAACCTGATGTCAGTGTCCCATCAGACTCTAATGATGATGATGGTCATAGTGAGGCACAGGTGGGGTTGCTGGGGCTGAATCTATACCATTGGTTGACATCCCACTTCCACCCCCAATGTACCTACACATGCTCAGTATGCCCACACACACCCAGTCCCCAGCAGCCACAGATATTGGACAGTCAGAGGGCAGTGACATCAAACAGGGTAGTGTGGCAACTATGGCATCTGTGATTGCAGACACTAGCCATAGCCAGAGAGCTGGTGAGGTCCCACACAGGCAGATTGAAAGGGGTGCTCAAAGGAGGACTGCTGTCCATCCAGCCCCTGTCAGAGGTGTCACAGCACGTGTCACCTAATGCATGTTTTGGTCTGTCATGGAAACACAGGCACATTGTGAATGGTACACCAGATGGACACTTAGGGTCATGGATGAAACACTTCCTGTCATGCATGGCACCCTCCATGGCTTTAGTGATGCTTTACATCATTTATCTGATGTCGTGGATAGATGGTGGGGTGAGACATTGTCAGTCCTTAACCATGCAATATCTGTACTTGAACATGTGGTGGGAGTAGGGCATCAGACGCATGGACATAGGTCAGCAACAACATCAGCTGAGAGCCCATGTGGCCATGCACATTCACACTCCCTTAGTGGCAGTACCACCAGCACTACCAAAGAGAGGCTGCTGTCCACACCACAATGTGGCAGGCATGGGCATGTTGTCCCATGAGGGACACGGACCCAGCAGAAAGTGGTCACCATCAGGAAGTAGTACCACATCTGGCCTTGACCTTGGGCATGGTAGTGCCAGTAACACTCCTGGCAGAACCAGTTCCATGTTTGTGGCTGTTGACGGTGAACTGTACATCCTGTCATGTACGGTCCATGGCTGTCCAACATACCCTCGTATGGGGCTAGCACATGGCTTGATTGTGTGCATGCACACACTCACACATCACTGTCACATGCAGGTCACCACCAGACACACACAGCTCCTCTCCATGGCCCAGCTGAACACCACCCCTCTAGAGATACACATACATGATGTCAACTATATGGCCCAGACTAGCCCTTTGGCAACCCCACACCACATGCTGTGTATGTGATGATACCTGTGCCACTTCCCTGTTATCCATACCATCAATGCAGTGGCATGCTAATGTGTGTCTGATGCACAAGGTGAATATAGTACAGGTAATGTCAGTGTGTAGTGTACTACTGTTATGCCGTGTAAGGTGCTGTCTGCTGACAATTGTCATGGGTACATATCAGAGTATATGTACCTTTGTGCCATGATGCTTTATTGCTGGTAGTACTGCTGACTGACTGTTGTCTCACAGACCTTAGTCTGTTTCTGTTCCAAGTGTCTGTGTGTGTACAGCCTGGGGAGCTGTTACCATTACCAAAGCTGAGTATGGCAGAGTGGAAACACAAAGACCTTTTCATCGCCAAGGTATGGCTGTATATGTGCATGTTTATCTAGGTGCATATGCGTGCAACAGTGTGTGACAGACAATGGAGGCAGACAGCATAACCTTGCATGCATACCCCTTGACACAGCCAGTTAGCCTTCATACATGTCACCTGGCTGTTCAGTAGGATCACAGGTTCATAGGTATAGAGCAGGTTACTAGAGTACTGACCCTGGGTCCTTTACAATCCTAGCCATTACTTTATCCCCAACAAAATCATTGATCAGCACCTGTTGCCCCTGACATTGCTGGACACAGGTTGAACCCCTGGGACAGATGCTTTTTTCCCATCCACTCAACCTTGATGCAGTTGATGAGGATATGCATGGTACTGTGTCTAACATGTTTTGGGAGTTCAGTCTTGACACAGGGCAGCCTCTGGGAGCCAAACCTGACCCTCCAGTATTTTTTTTGCTACCTCATATGTGATTCAGGCCTGTCATGCTGGCAATGCATACAGAGTTATACTCTCATATATGGGGCAGCTGTTGAAGGGCTGAGCACAACATTGCCATCTAGGCATGCCAAAGACACCTGTGGACAACCTGACCGATAACCAGTGGGGCAGTACTGATTACAGGCTGTCTGCATGGAACAGGTGGTGAGAGCCATGGATGACCTTTGTGGGTGTTAACATAGCCTTTACAGTTTCTGCAGATGTCTGCATAAATGCATATCAGACTGGCCATGCTACTAATATACTGTTCTACTGACTGAGGACTATTCAGAGGTAATGTCTACCTTTTGTCTGGATGCAGTCCCTTTACCTATGTGGTGAATCACATACAAGCCTTTTCTCACCACTGCCACTATTTGTTGCCTGAATGCAACATTGTTTGAATCCTGAGTACCCATGTCTGTCATCGCAGTCTGTGTGTTTATAGGGTTGGTGCTGATGTGGGAAATAGTGGGGCCACCAAAAGAATCACAGGCCTAAAGCAGATGCCCTACGCTGACTGCCTTAAAAAACTCCAGCTATACACTGTCGCATATCATCTACTCAGAGGCGATCTCTGCTTAACATACAAGGCCATGTCAAACCCAGAGCTGTTGAACATGCTACACTTAAAGAAATCCCAATCCCTCAGAGCCACACACTCCAGGGATCTAAACCTTGTCATCACAATAAACAAAACATGCTGGAGGGATAGGTTCCTGACCCAGTGACTTCCCAGACTCTGGAATAGATTGCCCATACATGTCAAGCAGAGTGCCTCTTTGGCCCTCTTCAAAAGGAACCTTGACGATTGGATGGCAGAAAATAAATTCACCCCGGGGATCACGTCAGTTGCCCTGCTAGACAGGGGTCCAGGGAAGTAAATAGTGTGAGATGAAATAGCTAGGGAATTGTTATGGCTAAGTTTGTATAGTCCCTAGGGCTGATAGCCTAGTACCAACCTATGAACCTATGAACCATGTCCTTGCCATATGGTATGCTGACACTGTTGTCTGCATTCATTCTGAGGCCAGGACCTTGGCACCATTCCATACCACTGTATGGCCCATTGCAGTGTGTTAACAGCAGTTTGTGGCTGAATGACAGACTTCACACTACTTACAGCTGACACAGCCTTAGGAAGTACTTACATATGTGAGTGGCTGCAGTTAGCATACATGCCTATATATATGTGGGTCATTGAAGGCAGCAGGTAGACACAGGCCCTTCACATGTCTATATATTGCACACACATAGGCGACATAGATTGTGGTTGCCACATTATCAAATGTGGACTGTGGGACACATCTTGTAGTAACGCAACAGTTGGCAGGACATACCCACGGCAAGTGCAACACACAGGATTTCCTTTGGTTTGCTACTATGCCACCTTCTTTGTGTGACATTACCTTAGCTTACACCATTTGTGCATAACATTAAGGTGTTTCTGATGTGCAATAACTGCTCTATGCAATTAGTAAACAACTTTATGAAATGTTTGTTGTCCTACACTCTGGGGACCTCTGTATTGTTTGAGTTGTTGTCACAGGTCACACCCTGCCAAACAAGGACTGCAACCTGCAGGGTGGTTCAGATGGTGGCCATACCTCTCACCTCTACATATTTCTGCAGAATATCCTAATGTTTGCCACATATTTTTTTCCATTTGTCATAACATTGTGGTTTTCTGGCAAATTGGTGGAAAATCATGAAAGATTAACATTACAGATTAATGATGGATATTGTCATATCACAACACATACCCTTTGGAAAATGCATTCAAATGCACAAACTGTTCTGGTATCTACTTCCCATGCATGTCAAAGCAATATGTGAAGGTTGTGCTCAATGTTTGGCCTTTACCCCACTTTTCCATATGGTGTTAACCAGATGTCTTTCTGTGAGGGGTTAAAAGGTATGCTGATGGCCGTAACACAGTTAAACTGCTGCAAGGGGATATACATACACACACACACACACACACACACACACACACACACACACACACACACACACACACACACACACACACACACACACTCACACTCATGACCTACCCTTGTTGACAGTTGAATCTCTACCTGCCTAGTTTTACATACGATACTGCTATATACATAACACAAGCACCACAGAGCTACTATAGTGTTGCAGCATCTGCCACTACTATTCAGGTGGATGACAATTGCAGGGGCTGTTAGGATTGCCAATGGGGGGGTTTAACAGGCCCTTAACATGGTAGAGCCATCACACACACACACACACACACACACACACACACACACACACACACACACACACACACACACACACACACACACACACACACACACACACACACACACACACACACATGCACACACACCCACAGACTCACACATACACACACACACACACACACACACACACACACGCGCGCGCGCACGCACGCACACACACACACACACACACACACACACACACACACACACACACACACACACACTGCTGCATGGGGATATGCATTGAAACACACATGCACACAGAGTTGACACTTTTCCGATTAGAACACCTTCCTATATGTACAATACAGACTGGCATGACACTACAGTGTCTTTGTGTTAGAAAATGTGTAACTGTGCTTCTAAGGTGGATGACATTTGTAGGGGCCCTGACTAGCTTGGCAATAGGGGAGTTAACAGGGTGGAACAGGCACACAAAATGGTATAACCATCACATGCACACAGGCAAGACAGCCACAGGGAATATGCATACAGAAACACATACACAGTTGGTAATAGTCAGATTAGAACACCTACCTACCTACTTGTATGTACTACAGTGCTACATGCATATCGCACAGAGATTATATGCCAGGGACATAAATTACAACCTCTTACACAAATTAATCTTGGCATGCCTTAATGAATGGTGGAATAAACCACCCAAGATAAGAACTGTTCTCACATATTGCTCTTACAAACCTAGACAAGTGATAGGGTAACAGGTTTTGCATCAACATGATGTTTCAGACATGTATGATGTCTGAAGCTGACATATCTGTCATTATTTGCGACAGCAACTCTCACGTATTTGCCAATGATTTGTCATAAAACCCCATTGTTATGAGACACAGACCACATATGTGTTGCAAACATCTGGACATTCTGCATACATCTGTACACATGACTGGTATGGCCTGTAGAGTTTAACATGGTGCATCTAAGGTGGATAACATCAACAGGCCCTTTAAAGTAATGCCATGGGGAGGGGGTCAACAGGCCTTAAAATAGTATAACCAACACACACGACAGCCACAGGGGATATGCTTCACACACAAACACACACCTATATAGTAGTATAGTTGACTATATTGAGATTCAAACCCCTACCTTCCTAGTTGTATATAATATAGTACTGCCTATTTATCGCATGTGCCACAGAGCTTATATATCTAGAAAGTGTCCAATAGTGGATCTAAGGTGGTTGACAGGTGCAGGCCCTGTAAAGTAATGCAGTTGGGGTCACCAAGGCGGAACAGGCCTCAAAATGGCATAATCAACACACACACAGGATATGCTTCTCACACACACAGCATCACAGTTGCCAATACTGAGATTAGAACCCATACCTATCTAGTTGTATGTACTATAGCACCAAGTATTTATTGCATGCGCCACAGAGCTTATATGACTGAAGGGTGTCCAAAGGTGCTTCTTAGGTGAATGACATCAGCAATCCTTGTAAAGTAGAGCAATGGTAGGTTTACTGTGTGGAAAGGGCCACAAAATGCTTTAACCTAGAAACAAAGAAACATACACACAATTGCCAGTGCTGAGATTAGAACCCCTACCTATCTAGTTATATGTACTATAGTGCTAAGTACTTACCGCATATGCCACAGAGCTTATATGGCTGAATGGTGTCGAAAGGTGAATGACATCAGCAGGCCTTGTAAATTAGGGCAATGGTAGGTTTACTGGGTGGATAGAGCAACAAAATTTTTAACCTAGAAAGACACACACTTGCCAGTGCTGAGACTAGAACCCCTACCTAGCTAGTTGCATGTACTATAGTGCTAGCTACTTATCACATGTGCCACAGAGCTTATACAGCTGAATGATTCCAAAGGTGCTTCTAAGGTGAATGACATCAGCAGGCCTTGTAAAGTAGGGTAATGGGGGGTTAAGTATTCTAAACCCTGGAAGAGGCTGACATTTCTGCAGTCATTATCTCTAGGGAGCAAGTCATCACTGCCCTCTCAAAGGCAAAAAATACAGCCTTGATGGGACCTGATAACATCCCAGGTTGCATCCTACATGCACTCAGGTGGGAACTTGCAGCACAATTAGGCACCCTATTCAACCAAAGCCTGAGTAACGGCTTCACCCAAGCCAAGTGGAGGACAGCTACTGTCATCCCTTTGTGCAAAGGTGGAGCATCCACCAATCCAGGAAATTATAGACCCATCAGCCTAACTAGCCTGATCTGCAAGGCCAAGGAGCAGATTACCATGGACCTCATTAACAAGAACATTGGCAACCTCCAGACACTTGATCCCACACAGTCTGGTTTTGTCAAGGGATGGTCATGGCTGTTAAATCTGGTCGACTTCTGTGAGACAGTCACCAAGGCCATAGATGAGGGGAAGACAGTGCACACCTCCTACCTCGACTTGGCCAAGGCCTTTGATACTATTCCTCACTCAGGTATAATAGATAAACTCTGTGAACTAAGCATCAACCCATATGTTACCACGATGGGTAGCAAACTGGCTCACTGATAGAACCCACCTAGTCAAAATAGGGGAAGTCACTTCAAGTAGTAGACCCATAACATGTGGTGTACCCCAGGGATTGGTCTTGGGGCATCTGCTGTTTGGGATATAGGTCTGAGAGGTGCAGGCCAAATCTAGTGGGCTATGGCTGAACCAGTTTGAAGATGACTGCAAGCTGGGTGCTGTCATCACTTCCCCTAGTGATATGGACATCCTCCAAGAGGGTCTCACACAACATATGACTGGTGCCAAAAACATGGCCTCAAAATGAATGCCAAAACATGCATCATCCTCCCTTTAGGGAAGAGTGACATTCCCACAAATTGTCACATTGATAATAAGGCAGTAAGCATTCAATCAGTCGTCAGGGACTTGGGCACCCAGGTTGATAGCAGACTGACTTTTGACCCCCATATTTCCTCCATTGTACAGACAGCTTTCTACATGGCCCACCTCATTTGTAAGGGTATCTCATCCAGGGACAAGCTGGTCATAACATCCCTGTAGTCTTTACTTATAACACCCATTATTAAGTACAATGCCCCTTTCAGCATGTATATCATAAACCACATGCAGCAGCTGGGAAGACCACAGAGGTTCCTCACCCAGAGAACCCAGGGCCTGAAACATCCACTGTACACACATAGGCTAAAAGCCCTGTTCCTCTACTCAGTCTCCTACAGACTCCTCAGAGGTTACCTCTGTCTGGCATACAAAGCAATGTCAGACCCTGCCCTGGTGGGACTGCTGCATATCCGCAAGTCAAGCTTCACTCAAGTAACCTACGTGCGTGACCTCAACCTGGTGTGTGACATCAATAGGAGTTGCTGGCGGAACAGATTTGTGTCCCAGAGACACCAGCTTTTGTGTAATAGACTCCCTCTTCACGTAAAGCAGGCTACCTCAGTAAAACTTTTTAAGCACAACCTGGATAACTGGACAGGGAACAGAAAATACAGCCCTGGGATTCTACCTGTGTCCCTGCTGGACAGTGGCATAGGGTGCTGACTTGTTGAAACATGGGCTAAATTCTTGGCTAGGCTTGTAAGGGCCTCATGCCACAAAATACATTACCATTGCACCCAGGAAATACACACAGCCACAAGGGAATATATTTACATACACACACTTGTCATTGCTCAGATTAGAGCCCCTACCTATCTAGTTGTATTTACTATAGGGCTATGTACTTATCACATGCACCACAGAGATTATATACCTACAAAGTGGCCAATGGTGCCTCTAAGGTGGATGATATCAGCAGGCCCTGTAAAGTAAGGCAATGGCGGGTTTACAAGGTGGAACAGGCCTCAAAATGTATTATCCTTACACACACATAAGCAGAAAATACACACATCCACAAGCTGATATAGTTACATACACACACACACACACACACACACACACACACACACACACACACACACACACACACACACACACAAGGTGGCTAATGTGGGATCACAACTACTACCTCCTATTACACAATGGGGTCACCATGATATTTGCACATGCCACTGGTTATACTTGGTGTACTTCTGGCTGCAGCACTACATCACTCTATGGCTTCCAGTGTCTCTCTCTGTCTCCCCCTCTCTATTAATAGTATTTGTATATGTTACCTATATATTATATGAATATCAGATGCAACAGATCCAGATATATCCTATATGTACCACACACAGATAGATGGGGATAATCATGTCCGATGGGGGGTGGGGAGAGCCAGTTCAGGTGTGCATATCTGTCTGTCTGCACAGGGATATATGGACATCCCGGTTCTATAGTTGGATGTGTGTTCAGACATGAACTGAAAAAAAGCTAAGTATAGGAGCATGCCCAGTATGAGCATCAGTAGTAACACTGGAACTCCAGACCAGACCAACCTGTACTCCAGTCTGGGTTTTGTGTGCTAGCGCCGATTGGTTGATGCAGCTGTGTAAATAGTCCATCACCTGACTGATATACTGTCTGAGGGATCTCCTGGCTGTGTGTTATCCTTCTTAGCTGAGTCATTTCTAGGGTGGGTACAGATTTTAGTGTACTGAGCAGAGTTTTGCATAATATGTGTGGTACATTTTACACAGTGCTGTGATTTCCTGGCATGTCGATGGCAGATCAGTATAGGTTAATGTGATGACCCACTGATAGGCATTTGTGTATTGACTCCAAACACTGCAGGGAACCCATAATAGTGCACAAATTGTTCCAGTGTACACATTGCACATTTGTCTGGCCAGTGATTCCTACTTCCCCTTATATGTGGGCCTTTGCACTGCTCTGCTCCAGTTGCAAGCTTTATCCACAGTTGCTGCTCTTGTGTAGCTGTAGTGTGAGTGGGGTAGATGTTGTAACACCACACACAAGGTTACAGGGTTCAGACCAATAACTGCAGCTGTTCTGCAGGTTGCCCAGCATTGTGCCCCATACATCTGCCCTGGTCCTCAGACAGTTTGAGCTGCACTGTTATTATAACACTACATGTTGGTCATTGCTCTTTATCTGCTACAGTCAGACATCTGGGAAGAGCCATACATAACAGTCAGACACACAGGCCCAAGCATAGGTACAGGATCTTAATATTGCCCTTCCACACTTAGACAGTTGGTAGACTGTGTTTGTATTAGCTTGCATTTTCATATGGTTATGGAGTCTGCATCTCAGCTGTGTGTCATTGATGTTTTCACATCAACCTTTATTGGTTTGCCAATAGTTTTCCAGATAAATGCAATGTCACGACAAACAGAACAGATATATGAGGCATTCGTGTGGACATTCTGTAAAAGACTGTCATTCGTGGGGTATGGATGGTGCCCACTGACTTGCTGTCAGTACTGACAGAATTACATGGCAGCCTTTATATCCTGGTACAACAATGACTTGTCCCAACCTGCTGTTCTAGTAGGCACCTTCTAGGTTAGTCAGGGATGTGTACCGTCCATATGTGTGGCCCCCTCCCCCTCCATTTTTCACCTTTCCTGCAGTAACAAATAGTGACATCTGGAGAGTCTGTGGAACTCCTACCATAGGTGCAGCTGACATGCAAAATAGTGGACATGGCCAGTCTCGAACCATGGACCTTGTCAATGAGGGCAATGCACTTAGACCATTAAGACACGACAGCCACCTACTTCTTGACACTATTACCACACACATACATAGCACCTTGAGCCCTGCATGTTGTGGAACTGGAAAATGTTAGCAAGTTGATTGGGACAGCCCTGGGAATGTGTGGTCTGCTGCTATTAGCTTACAAACATAGATGTTATTGCAGTTGTATGGGAACATGGGTGTGTTGGGGGTAGTGGCCCTTACCTCTCAACTGTACAGATTTTCCCAGAATGTCTAGATGTTTGCCTCCTATTTTCAGTCCATTTGTAACACATGTGTGGTTTTCTGGGACATTAATGGCATATCGATGAAAAATGAAGTCAGAAACAAATTACAATTACAGACGTTTGGGTTTCAGACTTCATACCCTTCCAAACTTCTTGCTAGTGCAAACACTGTTATTCTATCCACTTTCTAAGTTTGTAGGAGCACTACTTAAACCATGTCCCCGTGTTTGGGCCTTTGCCCCACATTTCTTTTTGTCTTTGTCCAGATGTCTTGCTCTATGAGTTTGGGAGGTATGTAGGGGATTCCAACATTGACATGCATGCATCTGTCCTATGAGCCCGCTTTTTGTAGGTCCCTCACATAACACACTGGGATTGTGTGGCTTGGGGCCTACTGCATATTCTGGGGCAGACACTATTCAGCAGAGGGTTTCTGTTGTCCCACATATCTGTCAGTTATATGCTGCTATCTCAGTATCCCACTCAATTCCCTTGCATACATGCAACAATACCAAAGATATGCTACCGCAGTCTACTACTCCATTCATTTGTTGTTAAGAAGAGTGACTTACCTTGTGCCTGCAGCAGTTGTGAGGACAATGCTTCAGGGCTGACTCTGTCGGATGCATGCACTACACAGTCTATACATGGTAAGGTACAGGTAGTGTGATGTGTGTGGCATCATTTTTACTGTGTGTGCGAGTCAAAGTGAGGTGTTAGTCCCTGGGTCCCTAGGGTGTCAGTGTATGTGCTATGCATTGCCTCTTTGCCAAGGCCAGGGTGTACTGGACATGTCTACATCTACAGGGACAGGATCAGGGGGTTCCTCCTCCAAGTCCCTCTGTGCCTGGGGACCTTAGCAATGGTAGGGGGGTGCATGTCCCTTCCCTGTGATGTTCCTGCCACAACTGTTTCTGCAGGATCATATTGTGTAGCATGGCAAATACTATGAACATGTGTGCACAAGTGGCTGGAGAGTACTGCTGGGCTCCACCAGATATGTCAAGGCAGCAGAACAATGACTTGAGCAGCCCAAACACATGCTCTACGATGTTCCTAGTTTGTGTGTGTGCCTCATTATGGCATTCTTCAGTGTGTGTGTGTGCATTTCTGATGGGTGTCATCATCCAGGGTTCCAGTGCATAGCCAGCATCCCCCACTAGATGACCATACGGGATGACCCCCTGGCAAATGCCTGGTACAGCTGTGATGCATGCCAGACATGGGAGTTGTGATAACTGCCAGAGCTGCCAACACACATATTGATGATAATGCCCTGGGCATTGCATATGACCTGGCAGTTGATGGAGTGATACTCCTTGTGGTTGATGTAGACTCTACCCTCCTCACCAGGTGGTGCTTTGATGTGGACATGAGTGCACTCTATGGCACCCAGTACCTCTGGGTAGTGTGCTACACAGTGGAAGAGTTGTATATTGCTGGTCCTCTCCTCAGGCATGTTGAGGAAATAAATATGCTCACTGGCATGTGTTAGCATGACATCCAGGAACTGGTGGAGTACCCTGGATGTGGATGCCTGTGATACCCCTATGATGCCCCCAGTAGGTCTTTGGAAAGTACCTGTAGCTAGTATTCTTAAGGCTACACATACCTTTGTTTCCACTGGGATGGATTCCCCTCTATTTGCTCTGGGTCTCAGGTGAGGACGGCAGAGCTCAGTGAGTTGCTGAAGTATGTTTCTGTCTACCCTGTAGCACTCTACTATCTCCAGCTCATGTAGCCCCTAAACGGTTACCCTGGGTCTGAACACTCTTCTCCTCCTCAGTTTGGGCCAGTTGTCAGCATCATCATCATCATCACTGACCTCAGCCTGTAGCATGTAGACATGTAGCAAAGCAGCAGCAGCCCCTATCATTTTGTCAGTAAAAATTCCCAAGTGTGCACTCCAACGGTGCAGAGTATGTGGGAAAAATCAGATTGAAGGGTGTCTGCATACTTTATAGTGGTGTGCTGCAGATACAGCCTGTGTGATTGGATGACTATGATGCATTCCTCTTGCCAGCTACATTATTTAGGGGTTTAAATAGGCCAGTGTGAATGGCAGAGGGCTTATTAGTCAATTACAGTTGATTGGCTTTTCTAAGCTGTTCCTTTTATTTTTGTTTTTTTTTTCTATTTCCTCCACTTCTAAGCCCCACGGTATGCCACGCAAACTCACTGCTCCAGTGTAAACATTCCTAAGCAGATATGACCCTACCTTGTACACGAGCATGTTTAGCTTTCCTTTAACTAAGCACAGATTAGCAGCCTCAGACACACCCCCTTTGCTTAGCTGAGCACAAACAGGAGCCGCTGAGCTCCAATGTGCTTATACAAACTGTAACACACCCCCTTTTCATGTCAGCTGCCTCTTCTGCCTACACTACCACATTGTAGCCCTTGCAGAGTTGGTGCCTGCGGACACGGTGGCCCATTTTGCTATTCAATAAACTTAGCTCATTAACATACACCTAATTGAATGTACCCTAGTTACTGCACTACACCAGAGCCTATGTCCTTCGGAACCATTACAACCTGCCATTGTATGACTCTGCATGCTGGCCAGTATAATTGAAAAATTCATTATAGCTTTACCATTCCTATTTTACAATTTTATTTATTTATTTATTTTTTTTTGCAAAATCGTATGTTTGCACGTTGCTGTGCGTCACTTAAATGTGGCATATGTGATAAAAAAAATACTTTTAATTTTTCATTAATTGCATCATTTTTAAATGTCAGTGGCCATAGTTTTGGCCATTGGCATGCCTAATGCACCTAATACGTGCTTTTATTTGAGTTGTCACAGCCCCTTTCTTATTTTTACATTCAGGTTAGTAACTGTGTACATTTTTCCTGCTGACATGGCTCCTACACAGATGACTGTCTGCTTCCTGGATCGCAAAATCACCTCATTTGCATGGTTTTCTCCAGCAAATGAGGTGATTTCCATTCCATGATCACATCCGTGTCTGCACAGTGCTGGGAGGCTCGTGCATGCCCCCAGCCTTGTTTCCTGGATCGCTCGGCCTCCTGATTTCGATTTTGGGCCACAACACTATTCCTTCACAAAGAATCACTCTATGTAGAGCTTATTGAATTACCCAGTATTAATATTTATGATATGTAAATTGAAAGGGAGTGATTGGCTATCCTGAGTATTTAAACTGTCAGTGTTTAGTGCATTAAATATAGTCTGAAAATGTCTATGAAAAAATACGGAAGGACGAAAGCACTTAGTATATATTCTGGTTTGTTCTAAACAATAAACATTGGTGATATTCGCGCCATTTGTCATATCTGTTTTTTCACCTCTACAGTGGTTATCTGTTTCTGAGCATCTTTGTGGAGGATTTTACTGTTTACCATACTAGGAGAATAACCAACCCTATCCCATAGGCAAGAGGGGATGAGGCAGGGAAAGAATACTGCAGCAGTAAATACATTTGTACATCAACATTTACTGTAAGTGTACACAGCCATATTACGTTCTTTGTGTTTCATTGTTGCAGTCCTACGTTGTGGGTTGACTCCCAAAGCTGAAAGGAGAGTGGATGGAAGGACTAAGGAAAAGGAAAGCTGCCCTGCAAGATGGCAGTTACAAACCCTGCTCTGGAATTGGAACAGGTAGAGAGATGATAATGTCTAGTGAAGGTATGCACAGAGGGCCAAGTGGAAGCTTTCAAAATGTCCTTAGTGACCACCACTTTAAGGAAGGCAACAGATGTAGAGGTGGCCCTAGTGGAATGTGTCCTCACAGAGTCTGGAGGCTTCTTCTCATGGTGGCTGTAGCAAAATGACATACAGTGGGAGATCTATTTGGAGATTATTTGCTTGTTTTGAAACTGGTCTCCCCTCTGAGCTACTGGCAAAGGCCACAAAAAGTTGATTTGACTTCCTGACCTTTCTGGTCCAGTCCAAGTAGTAATGCAGTTGGCTATGCACATCCAAGGTATGAAGTATCCTTTCTCCCTTGTTTTGAGGGTTAGGAAAGAATGTAGGCAAGTGTATGCCATGGTTTAAGGAAATCTCTGTCACCACCTTGAGAATAAAGTAAGGACTGGCCCTAAGAGATACTCTGTTTTGGTGGAAAATGACAAAAGGTTCCAAATGCATAAGACCCTGAAGATCTGAAACTCTTCTGGCTGAAGTAATGGCCAGTAGGAAAGCTGCCTTCCAGGTAAGGAGTTCTATATCTGAGGAAGTAAGTAGCTCAACAGGTGGGAGGGTGAACTTCATGAGAATGAAATTGAGGTCCTGGGGGGAGCAGGAGGTTTTCTGGGAGGCCTTATGTGAACAACCCCTCTCAGAAACTGTTTCATGAGATGGTGGGAAAAGAGAGGAGACTGAGAAGCAGATAGGCAGAAATAGCTGAAGCGTGGATTTTAATACAGGATCAGGATAATCATTTTTCAAAAAGACTTGATAAGAGTTTTGTCTCTTTTGTCTGCACCATATAATGAATCTTTTCCATTTGGCAGAGTAAGACTTTCTACTGCTAGGTCTCCTGGCTCCTTTTAGAATGTTCAGGACCTGTTTGTTGAGGAGTAACTACTTCCATTTGATCAAGGTATCATCCTAGCTGTCAATTTGAGTGTGTGCTGGTTGGGGTATATGATGGTGCACTTGTTTTGCATTAGGAGATCCACTGTCTGTGACAGCAGACATGGTTCCCTGTTGATTAGATGGAGCAATAGGGGGTACCACTGCTCCCTTGGCCAATCTGGGACTATTAGAATGAACCTTGGCCTTTCTTCCCTTATTTTCAGCAGTACCCTAGGTAGGCATGTACAAGGAAAGAAAAATACATCTGTCTTCTTGGTGGACCTCTTTTTTACCTGGAGCAAAATCTTTCCATGTAAGCATTTTCTTTGGTGGCAGAAAGGTCTATCTGCTGCACAGTTGGCACTCGTTGGGCTCTGACAGGCTCCTGCTGAGATGATTTGTTAGCTGATTGTTTTTTCCTGGGAGGCACTGTGCCATGAGGTGCATTCCTAGGAAGTTTGCTGTTTCTAAAAAGTCCATGGCTAAGTTTATAGTTAAGTAATAGGTTAGCTGCCCTTGTAAACTACTTTAAGCCTAGCCAATTTCCCTTAGTGAGAATCAAACTTCATACCTTGCATCTGTTAGGTTAACACCTTAACCATTATACCAAACCCAACACAAACACCTCACAGACAGAGAGTATCTCAGGGCCATAGCAGCAAAGGGGGTAAGAGCGACCCCCCCCCCAATTTGTTTATCTACCACATAACTGTGGTATTGTCTGTCCTTACCAGGAGGACTTCTGGTTTCCATTGTTCTTTGAAGGCAATCAGGCCTTTTTCGGCTGCCATCAGTTCTTTTAAGTTGATGTGTTTGTTTTTGAACTGGGAGTCCCATCTTCCTTGAGTATGGAAGTTGTTGTGGTGGGTTCCCCAGGCTATTTCTGATGCATCTGTTGTCAGAGTTTGATCCAGGTGGATGAACCTGAAGGGAAGGCCTGCACTGAGGGAGCATGCTTGGGTCCACCTGGCAAATTCTTTCCTGAGACAAGGAAGAAGTTTTATCCTGAAAGTGAAAAGCTGAAAACATTGAAACCACACATTTTCAAGTTACCACTGCAGTTTCCTCATATGTAGTCTAGCGAGAGGGATCGTGAGGATGCAAGAGGCCATATAACCTAGAGCCCTGAGATACTCTCTGGCTGTGAGGTATTTCCTGAGAAAGAGCTTTCTGAAGTACAGAGTTAGAAAGGAAACATTATCTGAGGAAGAAAGGCTTTCTGAATAGATGACTGCTGTAAAGCTCCCAGAAACAATATCCTGTTTGTGGGGTTGATCTGAGATTTTTGAGTATTGATGGTGAACCCCACTGAAGTCAATATATTTTTGGTGTAAAGCAGATCTGCTTTGAGATTTTCTAGATCTGTTGTCTGAATGAGGTAATCGTAAAAATAAGGGTAAATCTGAATTCCCTTTGTCCTGCAGAAAGCTATCATCGGGGCTAGGCATTTTGTGAAAACCCTTGGTGAAGTAGACAAGCCAAAGGGCAGAGCACAGAATTAATAATGCCTCACACCTGATCTGAAGTGTAAGAACCTCCTGTGAGATTCATCTATGGAGATGTCGCAATATGTGTCATTTAGATCTAAAGTTACCATGAAGGCATTGCAGAAGATCATGGGATGTAGTTTTTGTACAGTTACCATTTTGAATTCTGGGATCTGTAAGAATCAGTTGAACCTTGGCAGGCCTACAACTAGCCTCCAGGTCTGGAGTAAAAACCTTTTCCTTGCAAAGAGGTTGATACAAGTTACCCTGAGTCTCGGGTACACAGAAGCTATATTTGTTTTAAGGCCTCAGCCTTTTGGTTTGGAGGAATATCTGGGAAGCTAGACTGGATCCCATGGCTGCAACCCTGCTGGAAGCTTCCAGAGAATCATAGCTGCAGTGCAAAGAGTGCTTAGCTACTAGAGAGCAGGAGTTCCATAAGTCCAACACCTCCTTTGAGAGGACATTATTTTTACCCTCATCAGTTTTTGTTTCATTTGGCCTAAAATAGTTTCCTGATATTCACCATATGAAACTGGCAGGTCAAAGCCCTCATGACAAAGATAGAGGAGGTATAGACTTTCTTGCCAAACCTGTCTAAGGCTCTGCTTTTCTTGTCTGTTGGTAAAGGATTTTTGGAACAACTAGCTTTTGCTCCCTTTGGGTCCTGAATCACCACTTCAGGATCTGACACAGGGTTCTTAAAAAGGTATTTGTGGGAATCTAGAACACTATAAAATCTGTCAGATTTCCAAGGGGCAGGGGAAAAGAGTCTGGTTGTAAAGAGGAATCCAGAAAGACTTCACCTGCCACCTCTAAGACTGGAGGAAGGGCAAGGGGTTTATGCTTAGAGAGATTTAGTAATTCCCTAGTTCTCCTCCTGGATTGTGGGTAGTCCTGAGCTTTCCATTTGAACTGGTCCCCCAGGGTATGTAGTCCCCAAAAGAAATGTTCTCTGGGGGGATGGCTGAGGCAATATTCTCCTCAGAATCAGAATCCCCATAGGAGGTAATAGATGCACCCTCCTCAAAAGGGGATTCATCACAATCAAAAGCATCCTCAGATTCAAAGGAATCAGAAAACTCCTGGGGTGAAGTATCCCTCTTTCTTTTACCACGAGTGATTCAGGGGGAGGAAAGCATTTGGATCTGACCAAGGAAATCAAATCCTCAGCCAACCTCACTAGGTCTTGTTGATAGGATGGAGTTTGGTATCTGGTAGGCCTGGGCTGAGGTAAAGTGGATGAAGCTTTTTTGTGAGAGGCCTTAGGCTTAGGCCAAAGAGCAACCTCTGTACTAGGACCCAGATGTGGTTGAACAACTGACTCCGAAGGGAGATAAGCCTGGGTGATTGTCTGAAACTGAGAGGAATCATTGTCGGTTTCAGAGCAGTTGTCAGAGGCCAGAACCTACAAAGCAGCTTTGTACCCAACCAAAGAGCTATGTACTTCAGCTTGTAAGAAAGTAGAGGGATCCGGAGGTGTATCTGACTTTAAATGAGTCTCAGTAGAGGCCTACGCCACAACATCAGTTGCTGAAAGGGGACTGTGAAAGTAGCTCACCTTTTTCGACAATTACAGACCTAGGAAGACTGGTGGATGGCAAATGAGCATAATTTGAGGCCCTATGTCTGAACCACTTTTCTTTTTATGCCTAGGGAGATCAACTTTAGCTCAACCGGCCAATGACAAGGTAGATGAAGACCCTAATGACTCGCTAAAATGTTTAACTAAAATCTCTGCCTTAGCCTTGATAGTTCTGCTATTAAAGCAAGCTCAGAAATGACAGGAACCTCTTTGTCTAGTTCCAAACAAGTCAAACAAACACAATGAAAGTCCCAGTGTGGTATCTGCTTGTCACAGCGGAGACAGTTACTAAATTTCTCTCACATTAGTCAAAAACACATGAGAAGTTCCCCAACAGGGTACTTAACTTTAGACATATTCTTTCTCTGGTGTAGACCAACAGATGCACTGTCTAGCACTCTTTCTTGCTACTGTAGACCGAAGCAGAGTGCTAGACAGTGCGTCTAGCACTGTCTAGCAGAGTGCTAGACAGTGCTAGATACACTGTCTAGAACTCTGCTTCCGGCAACAGTAGCAAGAAAGAACTGAGATCATGGAGCTGACTCCCTTTATACCCAGACATTGATTGTGATGTCAGACACAGCATCCACTGGCTTCAGGAAGAGGAGAAAATTCTCTGGTAGTCAGGTCGGCCAATGGCTTCCATGGTGGGAAATCCCACAAGCAAGGACTGCAACACAAAGAACATATACTTGTTGCATTCACAGACAGTAGCAAAATAATCCCAGAAAAGTGAAATAATGAGGTGTGTGTGTGCTCTGAGTAGCGTGAGAAAGAGGTGAAAAGAAAAAAGTGTTAAAATAATAACATAGTGGAAAACAGCCAAAGAAACAAACATTAATCAATATCAGTGCAATAGTGGTAATGAAAGAACATGCATACAGGAAAGTATAAGTCAGGATAATATATAGCATAAATGAACACAATCTTAAGTAGATGTGATATAAGAATTTAGTCAGGTCAGTAATATAAGTAGTAAAATAGGTAAGAAGAGTTCCTGTATGCTGTTATAACATCATATAATAAAATGTTTCCATGGAGCAAATAATATACTAAAAAGAAAGTATTGCAGTATGTATAATTTTTTGGCATGGGGGAGTTGAAGGAGAGTACGATATGAGTCAAATGAGGGAAAGAATAGAAAGGAAAGAGAAAAGACATAAAAAGTAAAAAAAATCCACAAAAAAAAAGTGTGCAGCTTTTTTGTACCCAGATTCAAGAGATCCAGACAGTACAACTGAGTTTGGGAACATGTTTACTGATAAGCTAGGGTGAGCGCACCAAACAATGGCCCATCAAACACGTCCCTTAAAGTGTGCCTGAGTTGGACTGGGGGGGGTAATCCAAAGGTCCAGTTGTTTACTTCAGTTTTAGAACATCCTATGACAAAATATAAGTTAATAAAAACATATTGTTTTAATATATTGCAATAGCATACATTTCTGATAACCAATCTGAAATAGTCTTAAGTTTAAAAAGTCACCAAATGGGGGGGGGTTAAAATGAAGGACCCCAAAAGAAATGGTAAAAATTGAGCCTCACTAGTGCTAAAACCTGCCATGTCGAAGTGAATAAGTGCTACTGTGTTAGTTGACATAGTTCAAGTACACCTAACATCTCATTTCACTGCCTTCCACTATTAATGTCAAACTTCAGTGAACCAAGCATACCACCTTTAAACAAGCTGCACACATATACGGATTCACTTCATAACACTAAAAACTCAAAACACTGAAAATGAGAAAACTTTATAATATAGAAGATCAAAACACTGAAACTTCAAAACACTGAAAACTCAAAATACTGAAACTCAAAACACTGAAAACACATATCATTTAGTGTAGTGAAGTGCAATCTTGGAGTTGATATATATATAAGTAGCAGGGGGGGGGGCGCAGCCCCCCACATGGGGGGTGCAGGGGGGCTTGCCCCCCCTGCTTACACTTGGTGGAAAGTGCTATGATTCATGTTATTTAAACTAAGTATATGTAAGATATGTGTTTTCAGTATTTTGACTTTCAGTGTTTTGAGCTTTCAGTTATGAAGTGAATCCATATATATATATATATATATATATATATATATATATATATATATATATATATATATTTATTTATTTATTTATTTACATTTATATATATATATATATATATATATATATATATATATATATGGATTCCTATTACAAGAATGAAAGTTCACTACTTCGAACTTATAATAGGAAGTCTCACTTCTGCGAAAGTTCGCTTTAATGAAAGTGAACTTTTGCGCAAGTGCAATTCACCGAAAACACCACAGCACAGTGGAGGACATAAAAAAACAAGCTATGTCTTCCACCATGGTGCAATAGTCATGAACCTTAGGGTTAGTAAAGCTATCCCTTACCCTAACCCATGCCCTAACCCTAAGGTTCGTGACTATCGCACCATAGTGGAGGACATTGCTATGTCCTCCACTGCACTGCATTCGTCAAGGACCTTAGGGTTAGGGCAGAAGTCATGGTAAGGGGATAGCCCTACAGGCTATCCCCTTACTATGACCCATGCCCTAACCCTAAGGTCCGTGAGTACTGTACAGAAATTCAGTACAACACCCGTTTGTTGTACTGAACTTCACGTAAGTGCACTTTCGATTAAGTGCACTTTCGCTGCAGTGAGCATTCCATGCACTATTTCCAATTAGTGAAAATTCAGTCTAGTGTATGGAACCCATATATATATATATATATATATACATATATATATATATATATATATATATATATATATATATATATATATATATATATATATATATATATATATGCGTGTGTGTGTGTGTGTGTGTGTGTGTGTGTGTGTGTGTGTGTGTGTGTGTGTGTTTGTGTGTGTGTGTGCTGCAGTATAAGTGATGAAAAGGTTTAGCACTTTTAATCAGCCTACATCCATTCAAAACTCTTTTGCTCTAACTATAGCTAATCAAATTCTGTTCAATGTCATTAAATGCTGCCACTATTCAGAGATCAGAACCAAATCTGATACACAACTTTCATGGAGCCATTTCTGATGGAAGGCCCAATCCTTGAAGTTTCACTCACTAAAAATAGGAAAGAGAAGAACAGTTCTTTCTATTTAATTTCATAACTGCTTGACAAATTGATTGCTTGACTGAATATTAATATTTCATAGCACTCAGGGTTCTGCTGCTTGCTTATTACAAGACATAGTAATGCATCAACATGAATACAGGAATGGAAATTATACAACAGGAGGTACAGGACAGATATTAGCAAATACTTCTCCAGATGTTTGGTGAGAATGTACAATAGGCCACCACTGTAACAGGCAGGCATGGCTATGTTTCTCCAAAGTACAGTGGCTCACAAAAAAAAGTAGAACATGAGGAGAAAGAAGTTAAGGAGGAAAAGGCATTTCACATAAGCTAAAAACTGATGTGCACTTGCCCTATAATTAGTTTTGTCACAAAATAATATGACTTCTTAACCACTCCGGTGGTGTAGTGGGACAAAGCCCTGACTACGGTCCTGTGAAACCAGGTTCGATTAGCAGATCGGGAAACTGACGGTCTGGCAGGGAGGGATAGGTGTTCATGAATGATGCTCCCTAAGGGGAGGTGATGGTCCACAGGAAGGATTTACCCTCAGACATGGTCAATGAGCCAAGAAGAAACCCCACAAAAGAAAGAAAAGACAGCTGGGGTTGGTAGACCCAAGGGTTGAGATATCAGATCCGAGGCAGGATCTAAAATCCAGGGAGGATTCACTAGATGAGACCACAGATAAGGGAACCATGCTTGACAGGGCCAGAATGGGGCAATGAGGATTATCGTGCTCCCCAACCGTCTGGCTTTCTGCAGAAATTTCAGCATCAGGGGAAGAGGTGGATAAGCATAAAGTAGACCGGGAATCCAAGCATGCACCAGAGCATCTCTTGGTGATTCCCCGGGTAGGGGAATTAGAGCGAAGTAGGTGTTGCACTTCGTGTTTGAAGGAGAGGCGAAAAGATCGCAACAAGATTGACCCCATTTGGAGAAGATCTGCTTCGCTACTTTGGGATTCAGAGACCACTCGTACGGCGAGAGGATGGTGTGACTCAATTTGTCTGCTAGGATGTTGGGCCGGCCCGGAATGTGTGTCGCTATGAGAAAGTGGTTGGTGGAAATCACCCATTCCCAAACTCTCATGGCCTCTCGACAAAGTGGATAGGACCTGGTTCCCCCTTGTTTGTTGATATACCAAATGACAGACATGTTGTCCACTTGGATCGCAATAGTCCCAACGGGAAGAAGGCTCTGAAGTGCTTGCAACGCTAACAGCACTGCCCTCATCTCCAGGACATTGATATGCAGTGAGGTCTCCGTCTGGTTCCACGTGCCTTGGATGGTCCTGCCGCAACAATGCCCCCCCCAACCGAGGCGAGAGGCGTCCGTGGTCACCGTGGCTAGGGGAGAGGACATAGAGAAGGGGTGCCCCTTTTGGAGGTCCAGAGACTGGAGCCACCATAAGAGGACACTCCTGCAAACCCTGCTGAGAGGGACATGATGGCTCAGGGGATAACGCAGGAAGGG
Organism: Protopterus annectens; assembly: GCF_019279795.1. Lineage (NCBI taxonomy): Eukaryota > Metazoa > Chordata > Ceratodontiformes > Protopteridae > Protopterus > Protopterus annectens. The sequence continues at coordinate 494,456,381 of NC_056739.1, forward strand.
CCATTGGACTTGGAGGGTCCATTGCAGAATTCTCATATTTAGGCGCGCCATGGGAAGGAGATTGATGCTAGCCACCATCGAGCCTAGGGCCCTCAGGTCCAGTTCTGCCAGAGGGGTCGGACAATGAAAAATGGCCTGCACATGCAGTCTTAGGGATCGCATCCGGTCCGGAGTTAACAAGGCTAAGAGCTGGTTTGTGTCCAACCTGGCTCCAATAAAATCTATGATCTGAGTCAGGAGTAGGGAGGATTTTCCAGCGTGGATAGTGATTTCCAGCCAGGGAGCTAGGCAAAGAAAGAAATTCCTGGCTGTGCAGAGTAGATGCCTTGTGGGGGTGGTCAGGAGCCAGTCGTCCAGGTATGGAAAGACCTGAATTCCCTGGAGTCTCAGGTGGGCCACTACCACCGCTAACACCTTGGTGAACACCCTGGGGGCCGTGGTGAGACCAAAGGGGAGGACCCTGAATTGGTAATGGCTGGCTCCTAGCCTGAAGCGGAGAAACCTCCTGGATCATCTGTCCATTAAGATGTGGTAGTACGCATCCTTGAGGTCTATGGAACACATCCAGTCATTTTCCTGCAAGAGGGGGAGAATGGATTGAAGAGTGACCATCCGGAACTTTTCTTTGGCTATTGCCAGGTTCAAGAGGGATAAGTCGAGGATCGGTCTTAAGTCCCCCATCTTTTTTGGCACCAAGAAGAACCTGGAGTAAAAGCCCGATCCATACTGGTCTGGGGGTATGTGCTGGATCGCTCCTTTTTCTAGCAGCTGCCGAATTTCTGCGGCTGCGGCCTCCCTCTGATCGGGTGGGACATCGAGGAGGCACCCGGGTCTGAGAGGGGGATGGAGAAATGGAATCTTGTAGCCTCTGGATATGATCCGAAGCACCCAGCGGTCTGTTGTAATGGACTCCCAAGCTGCTAGGTGCTTCAAGAAATGCCCCCGACTGCCTCCAGAGTGGAGCAGTCAGGTAACCCCTCAGGGTTGCTGCGTGGGCCAATCAGAGAAAGGTTCTCTGGACCCAAAGTTCTTCAGGCCCCCTCTGCCTCTAGGGCAGCATCCACTCTGTCCTCCTCTGCCTCTGAAGGACGGGAAGTCTGGAGCAAAATGGGATTGCTGAGACTTTCGGAACCACATCTTCTTCTGTCCCTTTTGGTTCTTAGAGAAGGACCTCTGGGGAGCAGAGAAGCAGACTCTGATAACAGGCAACGTCTTCCCGTCTTTCTCGCTCTGGATCAAGGTGTCACGTACGGTCTTGCCAAAGAGGGCAGAACCATCAAATGGGACATTAGCGAATGACGCCTTGAAGGGTTCCGCGAAATCACAGTGGTGGAGCCAGGCCTGTCACCTTAGTACAATGCCTGCTCTGCTAGCTCTAGTGGCCCCTTCTGTAGCATTGGACAGTAGCCGCATAGAGGTATTGCAAATCAATCTGGGAGTGGCCATTCGGGTAGAGTACACCTGTATGTCCTCTGCCAACATGGACTCTGGGGACGACCTGGCGTATTCTTTAATAAGATCCCGCTGGAGCCATATGACGTGTGCCATGTAGTTCAGCGACCTTATGGAGAAGGTGGCTGAAGCAGACATCCACTTCCCCAAATGGTCCATCGCCCAAGACTCCTTGTCAGGGGGATGGACCGAGGGACTCTCTTGGGCCAGTTCCCTATTGGTGGCCGCCGCCACCAACATGGTATCTACAGGGGTTCCCTTGCTCCAATGAGACCTGTCCGAAGGGGGGCTGAGAATTCTGTCTGGCCTCTTACGGACGGGCTCCACAGTGTCCAGCTCCTTCCAGGCCCTGGTAGTGATCAAATCTACTAGGGGATCAGCCGGAGTGGACACCCAAGGGGTAAACAGGCCTGCTTCAAACACCTCCAGGAACATGGACTCGTCCGAGGTAGGCTTTGGGGCAGACCACCCCCCGATCCTGAGCATCTCCATGATGTCTCCAAATGAGATGTCTTCGGGGGTGATCTTGGGGGAACTTTAACCCTCCTCCAAATCCTTGTCCTCTGTTAAGGAATCAGGGGAATCCAAGTGCCTCCTTTTGCACTTGTGTTTGTGAGGAACCTCCTCGGGGGGGCTGTCCGAGGAGGCCTCACAAACCACATCCTGTTCTAACAAGGGAACAATCTGGGATGTCTGAGCAGGCTGTCCCTGGGGCCAGGTGATGGAAGTCGGACCCATTTGTGAGGGAGTGCAGGGTGGAGCGGTAGCTTAGGCCGGGGGCCTGGAATCCCTCGACAGAACCCTCTCCACCACATCGAATGCCGAAGGAGAACCACTCTCTCTAGGATCCAAGAGCAGACCCTCCCTCAGCTCCGACAAGCAGATTGGGGTCAGAGCCGAAGCGATCAGATCCGAAGGGCCAGTACGCTCCGACCTACTCGGAGCCAAAGGCATACTGACCACCTCAGATCCGAAGCTCAACTCTCGGCTCCGAGAGCCTGGATCCAAAGAAAAGGGACCTGACAGGCTTGAGGGCACTGTCGGCACCAAAGTACCCGACTCCATTGGCGCCGACATTCGCCTTGCTCCAACGCTACTTGGCTCCGTAGACCCCGAACCAGGAAAGCGGGTCGGGAAAGGAGCAATTGGGGTGAAAAAAGGGGTCGAGCTCCCCCCTGGAGGGAGCACTCCCATCTGCAGCTGGGCCTGGAGGAACCTTCTCATCATCCTGTCCAAGTCTGCATCTGTTAGGCTTCTAGTGGATCTGGAAGAAGCCACCGAGGCGGGACGGGAGTACCGCCTCGATGACCTCGAAGGAGACTGGGCCTCATCCTCCTCCAGCTCTGGCGAAAAGCTGGGGGAACGGAGCCAGGAAGGAGAAGGTCCGGATGTCCCAGGGGGAGAAGCTCGCTTGGCTGGCGGGGCCGAAGCGGAGGCCTCGGCCCGCCGTTTGTGTTTTTCTTGGCACTTCTCCCTCCTGGCATCTCTATCCTCCTGGCCCAAGGTAGGAGGCTGAGTCCCGGCCAGAGGAAGGGAAGCATCCATTGGCGCTGCCGCAGCTGAGGCAGGAGCCACAGAGGGACCGGAGGACGGAGCCAAGTCCGGGGGCAGGAGTCCTGCCAGAATCAGCGTCGACCTCCAGTCCCTGATAGCCCTGGGGTTGAATGCTGCACCAATAGAGCAGCCAGAAGACAGGTGTTCAACCCCAAGGCATATCACGTACCAAGTGTGGCCATCAGCTGGGGAAAGCTTATGGCCACACTCGGTCCACTTGGAAAAGAAAGTTTTGGTGGCCTCAGACATCCCAACTAAAAACACACACGCTAGGCCCCAAAACCACACACACACACACACACACACACACACACACACACACACACACTTAACGCTGATGAGAAACAGGGGAGGAAAGGCTAACAATTACACTAAAAACTAAGGATAGGTAACTCAACGCAAACTCACTCAAAAAAAAAATTAACTATTTTACAAAGAAAGATTTTTCTTACGGAAAACCAACTCACGAAGGCCTGGAAGCTCGAGATCAAGCTGCTGGTAGTAACCGCGGCAAACTAGATCTGGGGTCAGGAAGGGATGGCAGGGAGTTATGGGTAAGGGGGAGGAGCTTGGAGCTCGGATCTTAGCTGTTGGAAACTGCTGACTCAGATTCAATGTGGATCTGATAACCCATAGGTTGATGCACAAATGAAGTTAACTACTTCAGATTATATATTCCTTAACATGCTACCAATGATTGATGTTCTTTTCTGAAGTACTTTAGAGTTCTTAAGTGATTTTTCTACTTGGTCACCTGACACACACACTAAGCAACAGCAGACATAGTACATTTAATTCTGAGTTTTCCTTTCCTGGTGTGTCAACATGTTGTTCATGTAAAGACAGAAAACAAAACCCAAAATGGCAAGCAACATGTACTTCTTAAGAGACTGAACATGCAGATGGATAGTCACAATGTTTTATTTAAAAATACTTGCAACACTTGCAACCAACAGTTCAGCACAGTTAATACAGAGTAAATATGTTACACCTGAAAGCTTAATTAAATTGCCAGAACTAAGTTTTGATCACTTCTGCTAAGTAGCTTTTTTGAGCAGCAGTTCATCTATCTGTTACTTCTGTATCCTGAGTCCTCAGGAAGTGTTATTAGATTGCTGGTCAGGAAATGAAAGATTGCGAGTCCTTACATACTTTTTAGAAGAATGGCCATTTATGTGTGTGTCTGTATATTTGCTCAATTTAGACATTATTCAATCTCTTTTTTTTTTTTTTTTTTTTTTGAAGAATACTGTTTATTTATCAGCTGTTGCAGTGACATAATAAATGGCATGCCATGGTAAAAAAGTATACCTGTTTGCTAGGTCTATAAGTAATGTAGTATATGTGAAGTTGGTAATATTACTGGTAACGTCATAAAGCTCAAAAGTGTGTACAAATTATTGTATTTGTTAGCATCTGCTCTGGCCTGGTTCATAGTTGAAAACAGTCATTTGGCCAGCAAATTTAGCAGCACCAAAAATAAAATAAAAAAAAAAAAATTAATTCTGAACTTAATATTAAATAAATAAATAAAATGAAATGTATACAGAGCCAGACACTTGCTGGAATCTTTGCATGCTGTGCCACTGCACATCTGGCAGAGGGAGGAATACAGGCAGCTCTTTTCCAGAATCGATGACACCTAATGCAGCCCAGTTACTATCCTCTCCTTTTCTGTCACTTCTTCATGGCCTGTGATCATGGTAATACACACACATACAACTGTTAGCCCTGGAGGGGAAGCTACAACATCAGCCAAAAGGCCTTGATGAGGAGGTACCTCATGGAGAGCTATTGTCATATCACAAATCCACTAATATCTCTGTTTTGCCTACAGAAATGACTACTTGCTGCCCCCTGAAGCAAGGACAGCCATTGAGATACATATGTTAATGTCCAAACGTATATACCACAACAACAGACTCATCCTAAATACAACAGACTGCAGCCAATAAAATTTTTCACTTCATCTTTTTACTGTCCAAAACAGAATTTCTTTGTATGTGCAACATAACAAGTTGATTCCCAGTAATTGCTAGGGGAATCCTTCAGCTACACTCCCTAGACTTCAAACTCTTATAGAATGGGAACCATCTCCCTCATAGACTTCAGAGAATTTTTCCTCGGGTAGATAGAAAATATTAGGGGTGTGCTGGAAAAGAGAAAGATAACTGAACATGTTTTTTTTGGGACTGTAATGAGTTGTCAGATTTTAAAAATTCCCTACAGAATACTCTGAGAAATGCTTGGGGAGCAAATAGCTGAAACTAGGAAAGTATTATTGACACAAGATCTGAATTGCCTCCGTACAGTTAGGTCTTACTAATTGTATTGGCTGCCAAAAAGCAATTACTATAAAAAGGAAATCAAAATCTAAACTAACTGGAATTAAATTACAGGATTCTGTAAAGGAGATAAAATAAGTGGAACTGGGATCTTTAGAAAAGGTAAGGAGCAAATTATAGAGATGTAAATGGAACTTGTGTGAAGAACACATGCAGGATAATGTTCAGGAGTAGGAGTGAGGTTTAAGAAAATGCAGAAGCTGAGCAATTTATGTAATGTTGGAGTGAATGATAATTGTTAAAAAGAAAGAAAATATATGTAATGTCTCATGCATGAAAATGAAAAATGAAAATATGGCTTGTTTTCTTTTTTATTAATCTATGTGTGCCTATGTTTTAAGTGATTCTTTAACAACAGTGTTCAACAAAAAAGAAAACTCCATCACTATCTAATAGGCTCCTCCCTCTGTCCATCCAATGAAGACATCCCTACTATTGTCAAACCTCACTTTAGCAAGCACTGGTAACAGCACTTACCACTATTGCTCCAGCAGCTTGGAATTCACTTCCCCAATATTTTAGAAGGCTCAAGGACTCCTCTGTTTTCAGAGAATAATCCTTTGAACATCTACAAGAGGAATACAGATGTATTTGCCTAGGTAATGGCTGGATGATGCACCAGCCTAGATAATGTTTAATTGACCATCAAATATTAGCTCCAGTATTGTAACACTCTACTGAAACTATATGCAGTTTTACATTTATATTGTAGATATACAGCAATGTATGGTACATATTCTGACTTTACACACTTGTACCTGTGTTCCGCTAATACTACCTTACATAACTGCCCATCCACAAACTGTTAAGAAGTTTAGTTTGTTTTAGAACATACTAATTTGCATGTATGCATTCACACGCAAAATACAGTAAATATTATCTGCCTATTGTTTACCTAACTTGATATTGTATAATGCCATTATTTTTTGGCTCTAAAGGGTCCTATGTTCAGCCTAGCTACCTGGTTAATTAAAGTTATGTACTCACCATAACTATTCATCTGCATTGTTCATTTTCATTCATCCTTAACATATCAGTACCAGATCTAACCTCGGATCCAACTCGGCCTCATGCACTAGACTTAGGATCCAACTCTCAAGCTCCTCCCTCTACTCATAATGCTCCAGTCAAATAACAATACTTCAGGCTGAGTTTGCTGCCTTATAGATCCTAAGATAGAGCAGGAGGGAGGAAGGAAGGAACAGTAAGCTAGGGCTCAAATCTGGAACAAAATGTACCAAAATATCCACAAGGTCACTCCAGAAGATGAAAGGAAGGGGAAGAAGGGTGGGAAGTTGAGGAAGAATTAAAATGGACAACACAGATGCATAGCTATGGTGAGTGCATAACTTTAATATCTGTTGTTGTCCTTTTCATTCTTCCTCAACATAAGGGATAGAGTCCCAGGCTATGTGAATCTTTCATGGCCCTCATGGAAGGATATTCCCTTGAACTTCTGAACCAAAAGCAGCTCTTCTTCTAGAGGTCAAATCAAGTTTGTAATGAGCAATAAAGGTATGAGCTTTAGACCAAGTAGCTGCTGCACAAATGTCATCAAAGAAAGTTCTAGACCAAAATGTGGAAGAAGTTGTCATGGACCTAGTAGAATGTGCTTTAGGAGGGTTAGATAGGAAGAGGCCTTGTTGAGTATATATGAAAGAAATGTAATCAGAAATCTATTTAGCCAGGGTAACTTTAAAAACTGGAGATCCCAGTCTGTTCAGTGAGAAACAAACAAACAGTTTTTCTGATTTCCTGAATTTTTTTTGTCCTGTATAAATAAAACTGCAGTTGTCTACATACATCTAAAACCTATGAACCTATATACCCCAGGAATTACCTCAGTGTCACTGCTCGACAGAGGCACAGCAAAATAATGGGTATAGTTCCCCATACTAAAGGGGTGGCGTAAGCCACAAAACAATGGGCTAGGCTTATAAATGCCCTCGGGCAGATAGCCTAGTATGAACCTATGAACCTATGAACCTAAGATGTAACATGTACTCTCCCTCATTTGAAAAATTAGAGAAGACGACAGGTTTGATTGCTATTTGATTGGTAAGAAGGATGGTTTGGTTCGTAAAGAAACTCTGTCTTTGTGAGAAACAATGTAAGGGGATTTGGAAGATACAGCATGGAGTTCAGAAATCCTCCTTGCAAAAGTAATAGCTACTAGGACTGCCGTTTTCCAGGACAAAAATTTTAAATCAGATTTTTGGCTGATGGTTCGAAAGGTTTTTCCCAAGGAGATGGCGGGTCTTTCACTGGAGGTCTAAGTAAGAAGGTGCTGTTTAGAAAGGCCTTGCATAATTTGGAAGAAGCTACAGAGGAAGCTTTTCCCCTCTGAGAGAAAATTAGATATGGCTGCTAACTGAACTTTGATTATAGAAAAGCTAGCACCTTCCTGAAAAATAGACACTAAAAATTCCAGAACCATCGTTGTAGGAGCAGTGAAAGGGTCAATTTCCTTCTGAAGAGCCCACATTGAAAATCTTTTCTATTTACTCCTGTAAATCTTCCATGCAGAATCTTCTGGGAAGACAGAAGTATTTATTGGACTGGGGAGGAAAGCCTGGACTGTCTAGCTATCAATGGAATTGAAGAAACCATGTGGTTGGTTTGAGGCCTGGAATATTGTGATGTTTCATCCCAGAGGGATGCAAGAGAAGGTCTGTACTTGTGTCCAGTATACATGGAGGATATTGAAGATGAGATCAAAGGAAAGGGATCCATACTTGGCAATGCCAAAAGAGGGGGCAATGAGGATAACTGAGCTCTTCAACTGAAGCACTTTCTGTAAGAATTTGGGAATCGGAGGTAATGGGAGATAAGCATAAAAAGGACAGGAGGGCCAAACATGGACCAGAGCATCTCTCAGTGACTTCCCTGAGGGGGGATTAGGACAAAGAACCTGCTGCACTTGTTGTTGTGGGAGATGCAAAGAGATTGCAGCAAGGTTGGCACTAATAACAGAAAATCCTTTCCGCCACTGATTGATTAAGAGACCACTCATGAGGCATCAAAATGGACTTGCTGAGTTTGTCCACTAATATGTTGGATTTTCCCAGTATGTGCATTGCCATAAATAAACTAATAACTTCATGACAACACAAAAGGACTAATGGAACGTAAAGTGCACTTCTACTGAACTTGGTACAATAGTGTACAACAGTAAAATGACACTGTTACAATAATGTACAATAGTAAAATAACACTATACAGTAAAGAATGCACTTACTTTAATCACGCATTGATAGAAATATACTACCCATCTTTATTTGATGGACATATTGATGACAATAGCTGTGAGATGGGGGATACAGTAGGCAGTACTCTTCAAAAAAATTTTTGGGCGGGGGTAAATTGTCAGTGGCTACAAATCTAGTCTTTGCTCTCTTCAAGTATTAGTATCATACACATACAGCACATATTATCTGAAATAGTGTTTTTCAGGAATCAGTATCATGATCTTTTGATATGGGTTTAAGAATCAGATCATGGAAGTAATGAGCAATTTGTTCATGCAATGTCACAGTCGCTGAGACTGTGAAAGGTGCTTGTGGATGCCAATACTTTAGTGAAGGAGTGTCGATCTACTGATTTCCAGAACTGTTGAAGATTATTATGATAGTTTTTTTCTTAACTTGACAGAATGGACAGTGGCATAGGGTGCTGACTTGTTGGAACATGGGCTAAATTCTTGGCTAGACTTGTAAGGGCCTCAGGGCCAGTAGCCTATTAACTTTCTATGATCATATGATCCTATGACACATTTTCTTGACTACTGGCCTCTTTAAATCTGATGGAGTCCATCTGTTCTTTAGTTTTATGGTAGACAACACATAAGTGGTTGGACAGCCTCTCTCTGCTAAGGCTCCTGGCAGTGAACAGTAATGCATCTTTGTTATCCAGATTCTGATTTGTTATGTTTGAAGCTTTGGAAGGCTGACATTGTCTAAAAAGGCACTGTAGGGGGGTGTATAAGTTTTTAGGCACTATATGAAAGGATTTTGGGGAAGGTGCAGACTATCCCTGGCAAAGCAGTTAGGACTGTCAACCACAATTGCCACCTGTCCTGCCCTACCATCCATTCTCTGTTACAGTGCCTTCTGCATAATTGATATCTCTTCTGTTCTCAAATCTGCACTCTGTCTTTCTTCCACCCATAACATGTCAGTCCCCTGTCATGTCTAGTGCTATATAACCCCAAAATCACCCCCCAACTCAGCAACTGTCTCCATTGTCTCCATACATCCTTATGTACCGAATGCAGTCCTGTGGGCCATTGCTAGTAATATTGTATGAAGTCAGACTGCCTGTGTGGCAGTAGACTCTTTAATTGAACATTTAGACAATCATCAGCACAATAGCAACTACAATGTTTAGCATGCTACAACAGGCTTAATAGCACAGTAATTATGCTGTTATGGTAATTTATTGTGATTGTTACTTACTTATGTCTGTAACATAATGTGTTTGAAACATCTAAATTATGGTTGTAACATGATGTGTTTGAAACATGGTCCATGCTATGCTGCTATTGTCTGCTTGTGAAGGGCTGAGATGTCAAGTATACTGAGTTTTGTACATGACCACTGTGAAAAATGGCTCCTCTACTGCTCATTTGCAATGCACTACTGTTAAGTAAAACCATACTGTTCACTGTCAATGTGCATCTTACTGCCATGCTGCCTGTTGATGTATGATGTCCAGCACATGGCTGTATACACACAACTACCATTTTTCTCCTTATTCAGACCTGCGTAGTGAACATGGCCACTTCAGGCACTGAGTTTGGAATGGCTCCTGCATGGTGCAGAAGGCAGCATAAAATCGTCCTCCACCTGCTGGAGGAGTATAAGGGCCCTCTTTACAAAACTGATGTCTGGAAGCAGCTAGTCAGGGATTTCACTGATATCGTCCACTCTGGGGAGCAGTGCAGGCAGAAATTTAGTGGCCTATGAAGGCCCCACTCAGACTTTCTCCAGCAGTGAGAAGAAGAGGTTAGGGATGAGGAGCCACTTTATTTTTGTAAAGTAGTCTGCTCTTGTTTTGTTACTGTACAGCAGGCCTAGAACCTGCAACTGTAATTGTCATCAGTTGTTCTGCTGTATTTTTCTGTTGTTTTTTGAGTGATTTTTTTTTTATTTTGTTTTGTTTTATTATGCTGTCTTTATCTGATTATTATCATTGTTGATTTGTCTTTCTCCATTTATTTTGTTTTATTTTTTTTTCTATGGGATCAGCCATGATGTAGGCTGCAGAGAAGCAGCAGCCACCATGCTCTACACTGATCAGAGCACCTACTGCTGAGTCTTCGGCAGTCCTCAGGCCTGCTTCCCTGCAGGGTGATAAAGGTCACCTTGCAAAAGTGACCTGGAGGGCTCACTGATAGCCTCCATGGTCACCTACTGGAGGAGGGAGGTGACAGCTCCTTGTCTGAGAGTGGCACAGAATGGCCCTCCTGGGTCACCCAAGAGGAAATTATATGGCTGTTGAAAACCAAGATGAACTGGGGGCTAGATGTCTACATTGGCATACATTAGTACATCCTTGTGTGGCTATTTGAGTTCCTTGTCTGGTGGAATCCATTCATCTGACCACCCAAGGTTGCATTCACGCATGATGCCAGCCATGGAGGTAATAGATGTTGGGAGAGTCCCCCCTAAGCCATTGTGGCAGGCTCTTCTTAACCTATCAAATCTTCTACCATTGCGGTCCCCATCTTTTTGTTTCACACCTCTATCCTGTGTTCGTTCTCCACTCCTCCACTTCACCATTTGTCTCAACTCTATCAGTCCACATCTATCCCTTGTTGCCCCCCTTATGTGTCACCACCTCCCCTGACAGTCTTTGTCTGAATTATATGTTTGTGTTCTTTACACACTTGCATCTTACTACCATCCTAATCTACCCTTCTTGAAAAGTGAAAGTTGGCATCTGTTCCCAAAAATTCTTCCATCCTTCTACTCTGCCCTTCATGCTGTCCTTGTGTGTGTTCCGCTACTTGCTCTCCCTATTTCTGCCTCTACACTTGCCCCATTTCTTCCCCATTTACTGAAAAACTTTGTTCTGATGCCTTCTGCTAACTGTGATTACTATATGTATTGCATCTTCTTGGCACATGTGAACATTGGGCATGCAACATCCCTGCCACTCTCCCATTATGTCACATGACCAACATAGTACAGCCTGTGCAGAAACACAGTTAGTGCTGTTAGTGTGACAAGAGATTCTGTACCAACCAGTCCTGCCCACAATGTGATGACACGATGCATTACTAATCAGCCTTGGACCATGTTGCGCTATAATACACATTATTTATCACTGTGTGGTGGCATTATGAATCTTTCTAAATGCTACCCATTATTTTAAATGCAAACCCTAGCAACACTCATTAAATAGAAAGTCATTCCAGGAACATGACCTAAACTAGTTCATTACTTAGACCCCCCCCCCCCCCCCCCCCAGTGGTTCAATATTCTGGAATGAAAAATCTTCCTTTATCTGTAATATTCTATCTTTATAACACTCATGGGAGAACACCTAATATAATATATAGAATATTAGAGCTTTTTCACTGCCAAGTGTAATTGAGTAAAGTCATCAG